>NW_026852445.1:0-130287 GCF_026571515.1 Ruditapes philippinarum
AAAACGTTTTTATTTATAATTGTGTCACCTTTCTTGAAAAAAGGAACAGTTAAATCGATACACATCAAAATAAATACATTTGTATATCAGTATTTACCGTTAACATGACATGTACATGTATGTATATATTTTTGTATATGTCTATATGCTGTACCATGCATACGACTAAATAAACCTTCTGTTCTGTTCTGTTCTGTTCTGACAATTTATTTTTTTATTCATTTTAACCCAATCCTGAGAAAAAAAATAAAATTGTTGAAGAAAAGAAAATGTTGTAGAAGAAAAACAAAATGAAATAGGAGGAAAATAAAACACTGTCATGTTATCAATCTATGAATTAAGAATAAATCTTGCAAAAGTCCACAAATTAAAGAATTAAAAAGAACATTTTGTGTTTCATGTGTTCATGTTACGTTAAATATATGTGAAGTAAATTTATAGTATTTAAACATATCATAATTTGCTTTGTTTTTTTTATGGCAGACTCATATTTCGTTTATAAATGTTTTGGAAGGCAGTAAATCAGATTTACACAAGTACGCAGCATTTTCTGTTTTATAGAAATGATGACTTTTAAAAAGAGAAGTTTCATGAAAAATAAATTGCAGTGTATTTCAGAATCTTAGATATATATGCCAATAAATATTTTCGGTTTTAATTGGTTTTTTTTTTTTTTTTTGAGAAAATAGTATTCATAAAATTAATGAATAATAAGCGCATCAAACCGCTCATGATTTCCTGTACGGTATTTTTTTATAGAAAAAAAATTTAAAGGCAAGAAGATATTCCAGTTATCGGATCTCTTTTTTGTTCTTTTTTTTTCTTTTTGTGGTTATTTATTCTTTTCAGTATTAAATAACAAGGAAAAACTATTAAACCTGCAATTCACAAATAGCACATGAAAGCGCGTTCTATGAATATTTATTTCTTTATTGCAGATGATTGAGTTTTAAAAAATAATTAAATTATTTAATGATTCTTATTTTCTTACATGTTTGTGGAATAAACAGTTACAATTTGATTTGTACATGGGAATCTAATTTCTGTGATTTTTTTTTTATCAATGATAGATAAGTGCTTTCCAACACCAAGATGACAGTAACTTGTAGACTTAAACGTCATGTGAAACACTAACGTTTTTGTATACACTAAACGGAACGGACCATTAGTTCGTATACACTATATGACGGATCATTATGTAAATGTACACTCGACGAACGGATCATTATGTTGGTGTACACTTTACGGACGGAACGTTATGTTAGTGTTACACTTTACAAACGAACAATTATGTAGTATGTACTCTTACGAACGAACCATTATGTTAGTGTACTCTTTACGAACAAACAATTATGTTAGTATGTACTCTACGAACGAACCATTATGTTAGTGTACACTTAACGGACGAACAATTATGTTAGTATGTACTCTACGAACGAACCATTATGTTAGTGTATTCTTTACGAACGAACCATTATGTGAGTGTACACACTACTAACGGACCATGATGTTAGTGGACATTCTACGAAACGGACCATTATGTTTAGTGTACACTTTACGAAGGGACCATTATGTTAGTGCACACTCTACGAAACGGACCATTATGCTAGTAAAACACTCTACGGAATGGGATAATTATGTTAGTGTACACTCTACGAACAGACCAATCTGTAAGTGTTACGAACGGGACCATTATGTTTAGGAGTACACTCTACGAAAACGAAACCATTATGCTAATATACCCCAACTACAAAAACGGAACGGACCATGATGTTAGTGGAGATTCTTACGAACGGACCATTATGTTAGTGTACACTTTACGAAACGGACCCCATTATGTTAGTGTTACACTCTACGAACAGACCAATCTGTTAGTGTTACACTTACGAACGGACCATTATGTTAGTATACACATCTACGAACGGACATAATGTTAGAACACTCTACGAACGGGGACCATTATTAGTATTACACTCTACAAACGGACCATTATGCTAATTATACATTCTAGGAAACGGACCATTACTGTTAGTGTACACTATGCGAACGGACCCCACTATGCTAGTATATTACCCATCTACGAAACGGGGCCCCTTATGTTTAGTAATACACACTAGGAAACGGACCATTATGTTAGTATAACTTAACGAACGGGACCAATTTGCTAATACACTCTTACAAACGGACCATAATGCTAATTACACTCTACGAAACGGACCATTATGTTATATGACACTCTACGAACGCGACCATTTGTTAGTATATTTCCCAACGAACGGACCATTTATTAAGTGTACACTCTAACGAACGGACCATTATGTTAGTGTATACTCTAAAAACGGAGACTCATTTGCAGGAAGCAATTTTTAATTCAACTGTGTTAATAAAATAATCATGTTATAGGAAACTGGTTGATCGGCGTTACCTGCGGCGCATAAGCGATATTGCGATCTTTGTTTAACTTTTATCTGTAAGAAAGGATGTTAAAGTAAAACGTGACACATACTAGAAATTTAGGGTATGGACAAATTTGCCTGACATTAGGACAAAACAGCAGGGGTTACACGTCAAAGCACCAGTTTTGTTCGAAAAATTGTTTTTAAAAAATGCACAAAGATACTCGAATTCAAATGAAATGCTACAGGCGGATCCATTTAAACTTAAGACGGTATGAAATCAGTTTGGAATCATTTTAATGTTTTTAAACATCTGTATTCGCATACAAGAAGTAAAATCAATGAGTTACAAAACCTAAAAAATCTGTTTATAAGTTTAAGTGTTTGCAAATGTTAAAATTGATAGTTTGACCGAATTTTACGATTTTCAAAATTATACTTTCTAATTTTTTATTTTAAAGCTTGCCAATTTTTATAAAGGGGAAAAAAAAAAGATTTTAATTTTAACACTTGCATGAAACAATTCTCCCACAACCAAAAAGATATTAGGAAATAATATTACAATGTATAAGCAATAACAATAAGTGATGTATTAAAATAAGGTAAACATTCCAGGAAACATACAATAACACATTTAACTAATGCAGACACTGTATTACTGAAATAATTCATATAAACCTTTGAAAAAAAAGCATTTCTCGAAAATCATTGATCATGTTTGATAAAATACCGTGTTTTCTTCATTCGTTAAGATAATGTACTATTCAAAATTTGATAATGGCCACTGTTTTTCTTTTATGACTAGAGTCGCCAATAAAGGTTTACATGTTTATACAATATGTCTTTATTCTTTATATGTATATAAGTTATAGTTCATATTGTTCCATGTGTTGCAAATTTTGGGTTCTGAAATAAACTAAGAACAAGCAAAGAAAATTTTCAAGCACACAAATATGTGAAAAAAGTATATGTTGCCGTGTCATGACAAAACCAACATAGTGCTTTTGCGACAGCATGGATCCAGACCAGCCTGCGCATCCGCGCAGTCTGATCAGGATCCATGCTGTTCGCTTTTACAGACCCTATAACAAGTAGAGAAACTGATAGCGAACAGCATTGACCTGAATCAGACTGCGCGGATGCGCAGGCTGGTCTGGATCCATGAAAGTCGCAAACCCCATTATGTTGGTTTTTGTCATGACCACGGCTCATATGTTGTCAAAAGTATGTTTTTAAGTACGAAAAACCTGAAGGTATCCCATAATTTTGACAAATTTATTGTACTTAGTGTCTGTAGCTTCATACGTGCTTGCATAGGTATCGAACCCAGTGGGGTATAATCCTGAAAATACAAGAAATAACGTGAATTAACTTCAAGTACTGAAATTGGGGATTTAACGGGCAACGGGATGAGTTATAAATTTTTGGCATTTCCGTTCAAGATATAAAAGTTGGTTATGAATGTTTTTGTAGATACGCCATATCTCATTTTTTTTGTTTTTTCTAACATATTTGCTCGTTTCCCCTTTTTTTTTCTTTATATTCTTTCCCCGAAGTTCATTGTTATTTATGTATTTTTTGTTGATTTTTCTTAGCTTTTTTGCTGATGTTTCGTCGTTGTATTTTTATTTTATTTTTTGTGTGGTGATTGTCTTTGTTTGTCAAAATTTGTTATTGTTGTTGTTGCTGGTGCTGCTGGTGCTGTTGTTGTTGTTGTTGTTGTTGTTACAAATGTTCGTTTTGATTTATCTTGTAATTTGTCTTTTCTTCATATTTCGGGGTAATAGTTACTATGAATGATTTTAGTCTTTTCGAAATAATAAACTTCAAAAACCATTGAAACAATATTTGACTTAGAGCCAATATAGTTGCAATTTCGGCGCGTTTATTATACCTTTCAATACCCAAATAGGATATATGCACAGATAACTAGATTTTATTATGTAACCTGATTTTTTTTTTTCATGACCAGTGACTATTAGGATGGACAATGTACAGGGATAAAAGACAAAAACACATCCGAATGACGGTAAACATAATAGTCATTAAAAAGATAGTGATTCAAAATTTTATATCTGATTCTTTTTGCACTTGATAGCCTTGTGTGTTGAGAAAAGAGCCCCTTACGGCGTCTGATGTCCGTGCACCTGTTTCCCGCGCCAGATTCATCAAAAGCAACCACAGTACTCCTGTTATCGCCTAATTGTTTAGAGCTTTTAACTCATCTTGTTATTTTTAGTTACTCGTTATCTTATTTATTCCTTTATTTTTTGGCAAGGTAACCCAAACAAAATTTTAATAAGTTACTAAGTCAGATAAATAACAGATTTACAGAACCCCGCACCATGCAACACTTGTAAGCTGTAATGGACTATAGAGTGAACTACTTATAATTATAAAGAAACAAAGAAGGAAGGGGAAACCGAGTGCTAACGTTAATTATCAAGACTTCAATTATTTCATAATTGATCATACCAAATTTCTGAATATTAATTAGCTGAAGATAAGAATATGTTGTGAAGATTGATGCTTAAGAATAAGTAAAAAATCAGTGGCGTACACTCAGGTGTGTGTGCGTTGTGTGCGTGCGTGCGTGCGTGCGCTTTTAGAATCAACGTGATGGCTAGAAATCGCTTTATATTTATTTGGTCAAATTATCCGCATCCTGTGGTCATTTGTCAACAATGAATATTTTAAAACGTGACTTCTTACTTAAAACGTTTTAAATGAAATGTTATACTACTTAGCATATTCATTCTATTCATTAACGTGAACAGTAAACATTTTTTTTTTTATTTTCACAAAATGGAAATAAAAATATTCAAGTTTTATTTTAACCTGTTCATTTTCGTAGTCACTTTATTTTTAACCAAACATATATATCTATTTTTGTTTTAAATTTGTCTTGTTATGGTAAATGAGCTCGAAATTAGGAGAGTTTACTGTGCCATCAATAAAAGTTCTGGGAAGCCTGGTTCAAAATGAAGCTGCACACATTTCTGGATCATTATAATATGTTATACATGAACATTTCTTTGTGTAATTAATTAAAGCTTACATCCAGAACCCAAGATGCGTTTCAGAGGAACGTACATTCTCTGTCAATATCTAACCACATCTATTATCTAACAAGCAGACGACAGAAAACGATGCTGGAACAGTCGACAGTTTTGGCGCGAACAAACAAAAAAAATATAAGCAGAAGAATACAAAGAGGAAATTTCGCACAGCATGTTTCCCAAGAAATTTCGCAATTTATTTTGTTGCAAACTACTTGAGTGCGAATTAATTCAAAGGCGGTTTAAACACTTCATATGAAATTTCATAGATAGTAGCAGAACGTAAGTCTAGACAGTGGCTACACGAGCTAATTCTGCGGAGCAGAAAAAAGGAATAAAAAAAATTGGTAACTTTCTGACCTTACTCGACGTAATCTTAAGAAGTTATCATGAAAAGATATAACACGATATTTCGCGTGAGTTGTTCCAGTAAATACTCATCAGTCAAGCGTTTCAGGAAACCACCTTCGAATCTTATCTAAACTTAACTTATTGAGATCTATGTCTATTCAAAATCTGGTTCATTTAAAAAACATATTTCAGTTGAAGCATGAATTATATGACGTTCATGTACACGCATGATAACATTAATCCCTGACATCCCTAGAAACAACTTTATATATCATCTAGATCTTAAATTGTTTCTTATTTTTCAAAACTAACTCATTTCATTATTTTGTCGATAACTGCTACACTTATTGATAATAAGCAAAATATAAGCCTATTCTACCTTATTCTAATTCCAGTCAGAAATTGAATGATCTGGTATTTTTATGTTGTAGAATCTATTTAGCATACATACCACTTTGAATTATGTATCTGAGTTATTGATTACGATAATAATCACATTTTTTCACTGAAGCATTGCAACCTATCGTAATCTTGAAGTGTTATAACATTTATAACGTTTTGGAATATCTGCAAAACTCGTTTGGGAATGGTCTTTGAGCTCCATTGGGGATTGAGATTAATATCAGGTTGGGCTTATTATAAACTGATTAGACATGATTTATTGGCGCTTCATCTTTTGGTGTTTTGAGAGAAAGAAAATAATAAACTTTAAATGAAAAAATACCGCTAATAAGTTGTAGAGAATTTTTATGTTAACTCTATAAAGATAATCTACTACAGATGTATAACAACTGGTCAGTTGCCAGGAAATATACGTTTAAATGACCATTCACTTACTTTAACAAGTATCTTTTGGCAGCCAGGTTTTTTAACAGGTGCTCGTCATTTCGCATGTAGATTAATTATATTATCAAAAACAGTTGTAATCATTGATTGTTATAGAAACTTTGCACTAATTATGTACATGTAAGAAAACTTTACCTAAGAATTTTTCAGAGATCAATGTTCATATCTTTAACTATTTAAATCATCATTTACTTTTTTGTTATGTCTTTATATAAGATATGTATTATTTGCCACGATATCAGTTTGCTCAATTTATATTTAGTGACTTGTAAAACGGAGCCTTTGATAAGTGTGTTATATATTTTTCTGGTCCTTCGGGAACATTGATTCCAGCATATTATTGTTGTAGACTGAATACTGCTAAAGCCGGTGCTAGGAGGACAGGAAGATGTTGCACTTTTAGTTACATTATTATAGTCAAATCGAGTCTTCAAGTTTCAAAGCCAACCGATATATTTATATTACACTTTAAATCACGTTATCGTATTATCGTATTCATATTTTCATCATTATTCAAATTTCTTTCTTTCCTCCCCTATTTTTTTTTTTTTTTTTTTTTTTTTTTTTTTTTTTTTTGTGGTTTCATGATTTCGCAATTATTATTCTACAAAGACAGTAACACCTTTGTCGTGTTGATATGATTTTTTAAGCCTGCAACTTATAAAGAAGAAAGTATAATCTCTAAGTATTAAAGCCCATACATTATATTCTAAGATTGTTTAATCTAATATTTCTATCATAGTTATTACTGTTTTATCTGATACACACTATTTCACAGATATCATAAATTGAATTTTGTTTATATCTTATGCTGTTTGGGAAACTGCGTTTATATCTAAGAAACATGTATAACTTGAAGATAATTACATCATAAATATTATATAAAACTGTTTTACATCATAAAACCATGACATCTTTATGTCGTTTAAATGCTGTATTTTAAATGCTAAAACAAGAATTCATCTTTTTTGGAGGAAATATTAATATTAAAGTAGCATGCCTCCAGATTAATGCTAATTTTCACGAACATTTTGAAAATGTATTTAAAGCGCATTGCAAATAGCACAATTACTGAAACGACGTCAAACGATGCAAAAGTTAGTCACGCAGTAGAAATTGGTGATAAATATCGCACAGAACATGTAGAGTATTGCTTGAATCTTAAATGTTTTTACTTTTCTTAGAACAATGTTCTCAAGATTGATTTTCTTGAAGTATTTTGGCTCATCTGGAGGCATGTAACTTTAAATGCAATACCAATTTGCTAATCCGTATCAGGGTGGTTCACAGTTGATTCATTTAAAAACAGGTTTTATTTATGTTAAAATTTATATTATTGCGCGTTTTTACGTTGAAATTTATTGGACAAGGATGGTGTTAATATTATCCATCAACATAACATCAGATTCCGAATAAAAAAGGCAATTTAATAACTTATAGAACAGAACTGTTCCTTTCTGTTTATAACTTATAATTTTCTTTCTTTCAAACAAGTTATATGACCGTGTGTAGACAATAGTGTGTCATACAACCAGTCACTAACGGGTACGTTTGCAACCGTTTATTCTTGTCCATAAAAGCTTTCATGTACCTTTCTTTCTAATCTTTTATAGAAAACAATTCACATTACAGGGACTTTATATCTACATGCCAAAGTCAAATATCCGGTGACTTGATATGACATCGCATTCATTACGTCATAACTTTTGTTGCTGCAAAAAATATCGTGCAAACGGACACCTTCAACTAACCTTCCATTAGCTAGGTAAAATGTCACCATCATATAACAGAATTTAATGTCTTTCGCTGGAAATGGGCAGGTCATTAGAAATAATCAAGTGACCAATAAATAATTGTTTGTTACTTCCTTCGACCAGGAAGATTTTTATGTATAGCATAAAGTTACTGTGACATAATGGACATGTAGAACAGAAACAGAAAGTTAAGTTTAAACAATATTTTATTTATAAGTATTACATTTACATGATAATTGACAAATAATAAATAGTACGGATTGAGTAGGAAGCTAAGCTTTTAACAGAAAGTTTATTCAGTGTTATGCAACAAAATTTGTATGTGACATCTGATCAATGTTAAAAAAAAGAAAGAACATGAAGTAAGCCTGAACACGTTTTTAAATTATACTGAATTATTAGTTCGATTTAAACCAACGGCATATCTTTTGAACCAATCAGAAATAAATGACCGCAAAGATTCAAAATGACACGTAAATATTTTTACTTACATAAAGAAAATTGCCGCTCATATAGCTTTTGATAAGAGATGTTTTCCCACAAGCACAGTCTCCGACGAACACAAGTTTAGATCTCACACATGTTGGGGTATTCCCTGTAGCTCCATCAAGTGGTGGAGTTGAATCGGGTGTTTTTAATTCACCCATTGTTTATAAGTTTTCTTTAACTGTTTCTTGTAACAAATAGTGCCCTTGTATGATACAAATCACAAATTGTAAACACCACTTCTGTTTTTAAAAAATGTTTGCGTTTTTCTTATCATTCAATATAGTTCAATTTATGTGGCTCAATTAACAAAGAGTAAACAATCAGCCTATTCCATGCGTTTCTGTAATTATCTTATTTTTTCGTTCAATCTATTCGTATTTGCTTTTCATTTACAATGTCCGCTATTAGTTTCCTTCTTATCAAATGAACTTTCCATCTATTACATATTACAGGATCGAATTATAGCATTTATTTCATAGATATATTTAAAGATATAGCTTACATTAAACGTCAATTAATTTTGAAATGTATCACCTAGTTTTTACGAACTTATACAATTATCCTCGGGCACTTTTAACAATTGTCAAATTTTCCGCTCGTCTTTTCCGCGTATCTTAATTACTCTACCCGTATTTATGTTATACGTTCGTTTATTTATTTTTCTCGTCTTTTCACAACAACAAAGAAAAATACATCAAAATATCAATTACACATCCACGTACGTAAGCATACAACTATAAACACTAAACTTTGACATTCCGCCAGGTTTTTATAATTTATTTTCTTGAGAAGTTTGAGTCACGTGACTTCTTTTCCCAGATTATACGAAGTTTATAAAAACCGAAGAAACAGCAAAATGGCATTCCAAAGCGAGGCTGCCAGTATAGAAGTAAATTTTACTACTTTCGAATCATAAATATACAAGTTCAAATGCACTATATCACTGTATATGACTGTTTCATATCTATCCAAACCTGTCTTCAGAAACGAAAAAAAAATAGAATTGTTAACAGGTGGTACATCAAACCGGTATATTGCTGGTCAAAAAAAAGGCCTGAAAATGCGAATTACATAATGATAGAACTTACTACGTAGAAGCTTGTAAATATGATCATTCAAACCAATGTCCATTTTATTTGTTGTTGTTGCTGTTATTGTTTTTTTCTCTTTTTTCTCTTTTCCCTCTAATTCCAGATATTGTTTCAAATCAAATTATCTATCTAGTTACAAGTTCATAATTTTTCTTTTATTATATTTATTTATTTATTTTATTTTATTTCATTTTATCATTATTGTTATTATTATTTTATTTTATTTATTTATTTACTTATTTTTATTTTCATTTTTGGAGTAATGAGATAATGATTTGACCGACATACGATGACAAGCTGGAAAGACCTAAGTATATTTATTAAAAAATAAAAGGTTGATGTTTCAGACTGATCTTGATTGTAGTGTTTTGTTTTCAAATGAAACAGAAACAAAATTATTGTTTGGAACAATTCCTCTGTTTGAGAATTGAATAATCTATTAACAACAATGGAATCATAATAATTATTCAATATGTTGGTTCTTTTTCATAATACTGATATGTGATATTGTTACTCGCTTTTTCCCCAAGAAAATGCCATATATTATAAAACTTTATAGTCCAGGCAAAGGGAGTTAACTAGACTTTCTTTTACTTTATATCATGAGTGTTTACCTTTACCCTTTATTTATTTGATCATGTGTAACAAATGTTTGTACATACAAATACATACTCAATAAAACCTGGTTTTCGTCGGTGTTTCCTTCATTCTTTTTCTTTTTTTCTTTCTTTTTTTTGTCGTTGTCTACAGTTGCATTAATAAGCTGATAGAAACTTTACAAATTCCTAATTTAGGGATTCCTAATTTCGGGAAAATCATTGGTTGAACTAGTCTAAATCTTGATCTGGTATAATTTACCTTCATTGCATGTACATAATTATTTTATAATGATTAGCCCTCACGTATAAAGGGAATCAACTTGTACTAGAAATAATATCAATACTAAGATCAAGATTTGTCTCCCTTTAATTATTTTTTTTCTTACTCCGCTTCGAATATTTTTTTAAAAAAAAAAACATTAATCTTTATCGCCGACAAAGAAGCTAAAATACACTTCTGATCACAAGGATCTGAACAGAAAAAAATTATCCAGCGGAAATCATCGAACAATTTTTTAGCTGAAGAGCTGCAGATGTACTGCTATTCATGTTTAATACAGAATTAGTCAAATATAGTACAATTTAAACTCATTATTATGTAAATATGGTATCGCTTATCACGAGGTGTTAAATGTCAGACGTTCAAAAAACTTTAAATTTGGGACATTTGTGATAAGATAAAAGGAGACTTACACTCTAAAAAAACGTGCGATTTTCATCACCTATAGTAACCTATACAAGCACATTGTAAACGACAAGTCGACACTTCGGTCTTTTATGAAAATACTTATTTTTGCATAAAAATATACGTTTAATTCGAGATTTCCGCGTTTCTTTATTAATTTGTCGGTTTTTTATATGACGCCATGGGTCATGCATATCAAAAACGAGTTCTAACGGTGCGTGCTCGTATGAATTTTATAAGTAACTGCATGTTTTCTATTCCCATTTATATTTGCATGCGTGCGCAGTGTGTATGAATTGTATTAGTTACTGCAAGTTTTCTATTCCCGTTTATATATGCATGCGTGCTCAGTTTTAATGCAAGTATAGAGTTTAGTCTTTCTCCATTACATAAATTTTACTTACTAAGATTTTGCACTAAGTTGTCATGCAACTATTTTACTTTCCGAATCTATGTTTTGATACTTTGTTCTTTTTTTTAAATTTTCAATGTCTTAAAACACTTCAATTTAAAAGTATTCTAAAATGTTCATAACTATTTGTTTAAAAATTGAAATCAATCATTTTAAATCATTATGTTTAAATGATGAAAGCATCAGAAACAAGACAAAAATCAAATAAAATTTTTAGAAATTTTAAAAGTTGATATTTTTAATCTGAGTATAAGAATTTGATGCAAACATTTTACAACTAACACTATGAACCAGTATTTTACTGTACAAATGCCTCTTAACGTCGACTGAGTCGGTAGACGCGTTTTTGTAGTGTACACGCAAATATAGTATCATCTGTTGTGAAACGTAGGATAAAAAAATCTCTTTATACCAATTTTCAACTTGCATGTCAAAAGACTTATAAATCGTTTTCTTTAACTGAAAAACCACGATAGATACAAATGTATTAACATTTGCATGATCGTCATTTTAAGAAGCGGTAAAACCAACCATTTAGAAAGCAACTGCATTAAAACTACAAGAATATAAAAACGATTGACTAACTAAAGATAAAATTCATACGAAAAATAAGCTTATGTAAGAACAAAGTGTTCCAGTTTTTTTAATACATACATATTAAGCTTACTTTTGTATGAATTTTACTTAGACAAAATTGTAGGTAAGACATCATGATACCACTTAGTCTGTCCCATAATTCAACAATAACATCTTGGAGGTATTGTAGAACTACAAAATATGCATTTGTTATTCGCAAAATATCAAAAATCAATTTCATTTTACACTCGGTTACATTCTCCCCATGAAATCCGTACTAAATTATCATGCTTTGCTATAATGTAATCGGGTTAAAAGCCCTAATAGCAAGTTATCAGTATAAATAAATAGGTTAAAAAGAAATGAACTGTGATTGTTACTAAGAAAAAAGACACACATAATCAGGGACACATTTCTTTATTGTGTTCTGTACATGTGACGAATGTATCATATATAAGACGTTTAATCTATCTGGTTGCTGTTGTTGTTGTTGTTGTTACTTGCACTATTTGGAAGTGGTGAACAAGCTCCTGGAATCTTTAAATAGAAACAAAGATTAAAATGGCATATTTTTATTATTATAAACATATCATAGTACGATTTAGAAATGATATAAATATCATTATGATATATAAATGATGTTTCAATCATGCGTGTCTTTTCATAATAAATTTATTAAATGAGTTGAATTATAGTGATTAAATACGACGCAGTGCCGATAGTATATATATATATCGCTTTTATTCAACGAGTTTAAAAAAATCCAACATGTAAATTGAACGACACAAATATTAGATTGTTTTTACGATTTAAACTCAATAAGCCTTCAAATGCTAGTTCAATGATCACATAAATGGTAATTGAATGTCAGTGACTTATGGAGAGCAAATAATATAGTGCCTTGCGTTTTATTTTAATATATTTATTCAACCAAAGTGATTTACTAGACGCTTTTATCTTCGATATGCCTAACGGTTCATGTTAACCACACGTTTGAAAATATGTTATCTTGTGACGTCATAGTTTGTTACGTCACAAAAGAGGCAAAATGGCTCTACAGGCACTGTTTATGCAATATTTATTGAATTTAGAAGTGATTGGAGCAATATTTATTAGTCTTTTCTACTGGCAGCAGATATAAAATAGAGAAAATAAGAATCCCTAAAGAAAGTCCAACACAACATAATTGAAAATGTTGCAGGCTTGGTTTGATTGAGCGTACTGTAGAGTGCAAACTACCGTCCACGCCCCCTAGCACCGGCTTAAGCAGAATTCAACATTTAAACATGAAATGGTAATATTTATACCCCCAAAAACGAAGTTTGGGGGGTATATAGGAGTCACCCGGTGGTCGGTTGGTCGGTCGGTCGGTCGGTCCAGACGTCCGTTGCATTTTCTTGTCCGGACCATAACTTGAAGACTAATGGTTGGAATTCAATATAACTGCATACAATGGTCAAGCACATTGAGAGGAAGTGCAGTGCACAAGAATCATAACTCTATCTTGACTAATTACAGAGTTATTGCCCTTTGTTACTTTTCCTTGTCCGGGGCATAACTTGAACACTGCTGGTTGGAATTCAAAACAACTTCATACAATTGTCAAACACAATAAGGGGAAATGCAGTGCACAAGAACCATAACTCTATCTAAAGTAATTACAGAGTTATTGCCCTTTGTTACTTTTCCATTGCTTTCTTTTGTCCGGACCATAACTTGAAGACTAATGGTTGGAATTCAATATAACTACATACAATGGTCAAGCACATTGAGGGGAAGTGCAGTGCACAAGAACCATAACTCTATCTTGACTAATTACAGAGTTATTGCCCTTTGTTACTTTTCCTTGTCCGGGGCATAACTTGAACACTACTGGTTGGAATTCAAAACAACTTCATACAATTGTCAAACACAATAAGGGAAAATGCAGTGCACAAGAACCATAACTCTATCTAAAGTAATTACAGAGTTATTGCCCTTTGTTACTTTTCCATTGCTTTCATTTGTCCGGACCATAACTTGAAGACTAATGGTTGGAATTCAATATAACTACATACAATGGTCAAGCACATTGAGAGGAAGTGCAGTGCACAAGAACCATAACTCTGTCTTGACTAATTACAGAGTTATTGCCCTTTGTTACCTTTCCTTGTCCGGGGCATAACTTGAAAACTACTGGTTGGAATTCAAAACAACTTCATACAATTGTCAAACACAGTAAGGGGAAGTGCAGTGCATAAGAACCATAACTCTATCTAAAGTAATTACAGAGTTATTGCCCTTTGTTACTTTTCCATTGCTTTCTTTTGTCTGGAGTATAACTTGAAGACTAATTGTTGGAATTCATTATAACTTCATACAATGGTCAAGCACATTGAGAGGAAGTGCAGTGCACAAGAACAATAACTCTATCTAAAGTAATTACAGAGTTACTGCCCTTTGTTACTTTTCCATTGCTTTTTTTTGTCCGGAGCATAACTTGAAGACTAATGGTTGGAATTCAATATAACTTCATACAATGGTCAAGCACATTGAGAGGAAGTGCATTGCGCAAGAACCATAACTCCATCTTGACAAATTACAGAGTTATTGCCCTTTGTTACTTTTCCTTGTCCAGAGCATAACTTGAAAACTACTGTTTGGAATTCAATACAACTTCATACAGTTGTCAAGGACATTAAAAGAAAGTGCAGTGCATAAGAGCCATAACTCCATTTTGACAAAATACAGAGTTACTGCCCTTTGATACTTTTCCTTGTCTGGAGCATTACTTAAAACATACTGGTTGAAATTCAAAACAACTTCATACAATGGTCAAGCACAAAAAGAGGGAGGAAGTGCAGTGCACGAGAACTATAACTCCATCTTCAGTATTTATAGAGTTATTGCCCTTTGTTCCTTTTCTTTGTATTTTTGGACTTATTACAGAGTAATTCAATAAAACTTCTTCAATGGTCAACCACATTGAAAGGAAATGCAATATACAAGAACCACAACTATCTTTAATTGCCCACAACCATAACTCTATATTTCAATTCTTTTACAAGGTATTCTGTTACTAGTAACATCCTCATTTCCGAAGCAGTCTTGTGGGGGGGGGGGGGGTATTAATCACTTTTAGTGATAGTTCTAGTTTGAATTTAGAAACATCCGCAGATGTGTCCATACGGTGGTTATCATGGAACCTTCAACGTAACACTTCCGTGCCATTCCATGAAAAGCGACGTATGGTCCCCAAGTAATAGAAAGCGTGTAAACGAGAAAACAATGGGCGGAACTAAATAAAATGGAATTTTGATAGGGGATCAGAGGTTATGAAGCCTGCATATCACAGATAAGACGTCAAAAGACAAAGTTAAAAGGCAGGCAACATTTCCTAAGGGTGATTCAACATTATTCAAGTAGGAATATTGGAACCACCCAAATAGAAAATGCCGAAAAGTTAAAACTAAAAAAAACACAAGCTTTATAAAGCTTTATACATTTAACATAAAATTATGCAGAACCGGAAAAATTTTGACAACCTGTCGTGAACAATATAAAAATATCGCTAACAACAAGTAAGCGCTATTTGCCTTTTATTGTAAAATGTGATGTTTAAGATGTTTATACTGCTGGTAAAACAATATGGTCTGCAGTGAAGTTACATAAAGGAAAATAAAGAAAATATCAACCAGCTGCAGGCGATACAGCTTTAAGAAGAATTTAATATGAGAAAATATGAAGAAACGTGTTTGTTTAATTTTTGTTCCACAAGGCAATAATGTTTCAACAGTACAACTAAACATAGTTATACACTGCACTTACCCATGACATATAAGAGGTACAGAATGGTCTAATATACCAGAGAAGACAGCATGTGCATGTTTTTCACAAGCACCTTCTGTGGCATCACTACCGATGATATCGAGAAGTTGCTGCAGATGAAGTTTCAATGTGGGTGTATCTATCAACGGTGCTTGAAATAGAACACAAAAAAAAACATGTTGAAAGCATGTTATAATATGAACTCAATTAAATAAAGTTTGCTTTGTTTACAGGATTACAACTAAAGCACCTTCTGTTGCATCATTACCAATGATACCGTAAAGTGTTCCGATATGTATTTTGAGTGTCGGTGTGTCTATCAACGTTGCTTTAAACAGAAAACAAATACATGTTGAAAGCTACTTATCACATGAATTCAATTCAATATTGCTTGCTTTGTTTACCGGATGACAAATAAATTAAATCAACTGTGTATTTTAGAACAAAGATGACCTTCATGAAGTGCATTACAATGCAGTATGAAAAAGTTACTATTTAATAATCTGGCAAATAAATATTTAAACTAAATACTAGCTGCTAAATATTCAAATACTTTGTTTTGTATTTCACTATTGTCCTCCAGAGTCCAGTGTAATTTGACTAAAAATAATTTGTAACATTTATACTTACTTATTTGATCTAAGAGATATCTTTTCTCAGGTACTGTAAGAAAATATGTAAACTGTAAGAGAATAGTTTAAAAAGAGAAGGCGGAACATTAAAGAAGATTTGTTGTAATCATAAAATTTTTTGGATGCATCATATCTTATAATTATAGATAAAGAAAGCATTAAATTAACGTTCATCTTTGTACAAATTATTCTAAATCAAGTTTGCAATACTTGCATTAGTTTTTTTTTTAATTTTTCTCCAGTCCTAAATACACGCTACACAAGCAGATAGTTTAAACAAATAATGATGAAAGGCTTAAAATAAAGGAACGCAACAATTTTTTTTTTTGCAAAAAGATCAGATGATCAGATTTTTAAAGATTGTCTATATAAGTATGTGCATATCATGAATTTACCAACTGCGAGACGTTTGACTGAGCTGGTTGACGGTACTATTTGGAAATGGTGAACAAGCTCCTGGAATCTTTAAATAGAAAATAATTCTAAGTGAAACATTCATGGAATTATGTTCAGTTTAATATAGGAAAGGTATGATACATAATATGATACAAAGGTATAGTAGCTTATGTTTTAAACATGTAGTTTTTACAGAGTTTTGACAAATTGCAGTATTTGACAAGCACTTTATATTGTCGCCATTAATTGTGTCGTGAACGAAATAAATGATAAGAGTTGGCTTTTGATAAAAATGATCTTATGTACCAGTTGAAAGCTATGAATGACAACAAAATGTACAAAACAATAAACAATGAATCGATATCGTTCAAAAGCTTAATATATAATAAGCAAATAAGATTACTTGAAAAAAATGAATTTGTTTGTACAAAAGATTCTTCATATAAATTTCGCCAAAATAAGAATGAATAAAGAAGTTTTGACAACAATTTTGTAAAAGTAAATGCTTTATCTGTAATATTTGAGCGAATTTAACAGTATCGACTGTAGGTTTGATAGATAAACGGTAATAAAGATCAGACAAATACTTGCATTATTGTGGTACAGGGAGTTCTACATGCAAATGCGACATGTGAACCAATACCGTCAAGTGCATGGTTGTAACATCATTTTTAGTCATAATTCGATGTCACACAATACAAAAATGTTTACACAGTTACATTTCAGTTAGCAACTATACATAGTTATACACTGCACTTACCCATGACATATAAGAGGTACAGAGTGATCCAATAGACCAGAGAAGACAGCATGTGCAGCTTTTTCACAAGCACCTTCTGTGGCATCACTTCCTATGATATCGAGAAGTTGCTGCAGATGTGTTTTGAGCGTTGGAGTATCTATCAACGTTGCTTTAAACAGAAAACAAATACATGTTGAAAGCTACTTATCACATGAATTCAATTCAATATTGCTTGCTTTGTTTACCGGATGACAAATAAAGTAAATCAACTGTGTATTTTAGAACAAAGATGAGCTTCATAAAGTGCATTACAATGCATTTTGAAAAAGTGACTATTTAATTATCTGGCAATTAGATATTTAAACTAAATACTAGCTGCTAAATATTCACATACTTTGTTTTGTATTTTACTATTGTCCTCCAGAGTCCAGTGTTAATTGACTAAAAATAATTTGTAACATTTATACTTACTTATTTGATCTAAGAGATATCTTTTCTCAGGTACTGTAAGAAAATATGTAAACTGTAAGAGAATAGTTTAAAAAGAGAAGGCTGAACATTATAGAAGATTTGTTTTAATCATAAAAATTTTGGATACATCATATCTTATAATTATAGATAAAGAAAGCATTAAAAAAACGTTCATCTTTGTACAAATTATTCTAAATCAAGTTTGCAATACTTGCATTGTTTTTTTTTTTAATTTTTCTCCAGTCCTAAATACTCATTAAAATTTGGTCACACGCTACACAAGCAGATAGTTTAAACTTAAAATGATGAAAAGCTTAAAATAAAGGAACGCAACAATTTTTTTTTGCAAAAAGATCAGATTTTTAAAGTATGTCTATATAAGTATGTGCATATGATGAATTTACCAACTGCGAGACGTTTGACTGAGCTGGTTGATGGCACTATTTGGAAATGATGAACAAGCTCCTGGAATCTTTAAATAGAAAATAATTCAAAGTGAAACATCCGTAGAATAATTTTTAGTTTAATATAGGAAAGGTATGATACATAATATGATACAAAGGTATAGTAGCTTATGTTTTAAACATGTAGTTTTTACAGAGTTTTGACAAATTGCAGTATTTGACAAGCACTTTATATTGTCGCCATTAATTGTGTCGTGAACGAAATAAATGATAAGAGTTGGCTTTTGATAAAAATGATCTTATGTACCAGTTGAAAGCTATGAATGACAACAAAATGTACAAAACAATAAACAATGAATCGATATCGTTCAAAAGCTTAATATATAATAAGCAAATAAGATTACTTGAAAAAATGAATTTGTTTGTACAGAAGATTCTTCATATAAATTTCGCCAAAATAAGAATGAATAAAGAAGTTTTGACAACAATTTTGTGAAAGTAAATGCTTTATCTGTAATATTTGAGCGAATTTAACAGTATCGACTGTAGGTTTGATAGATAAACGGTAATAAAGATCAGACAAATACTTGCATTATTGTGGTACAGGGAGTTCTACATGCAAATGCGACATGTGAACCAATACCGTCAAGTGCATGGTTGTAACATCATTTTTAGTCATTATTCGATGTCACACAATACAAGAATGTTTACACAGTTACATTTCTGTTAGCAACTATACATAGTTATACACTGCACTTACCCATGACATATAAGAGGTACAGAGTGGTCCAATAGACCAGAGAAGACAGCATGTGCAGCTTTTTCACAAGCACCTTCTGTGGCATCACTACCTATGATATCGAGAAGTTGCTGCAGATGTGTTTTGAGCGTTGGAGTATCTATCAACGTTGCTTTAAACAGAAAACAAATACATGTTGAAAGCTACTTATCACATGAATTCAATTCAATATTGCTTGCTTTGTTTACCGGATGACAAATAAAGTAAATCAACTATGTATTTTAGAACAAAGATGAGCTTCATGAAGTGCATCACAATGCAGTATGAAAAAGTGACTATTTAATTATCTGGCAAATAAATATTTAAACTAAATACTAGCTGCTAAATATTCACATACTTTGTTTTGTATTTTACTATTGTCCTCCAGAGTCCAGTGTTAATTGACTAAAAATAATTTGTAGCATTTATACTTACTTATTTGATCTAAGAGATATCTTTTCTCAGGTACTGTAAGAAAATATGTAAACTGTAAGAGAATATTTTAAAAAGAGAAGGCTGAACATTATAGAAGATTTGTTTTAATCATAAAACTTTTGGATACATCATATCTTATAATTATAGATAAAGAAAGCATTAAAAAACGTTCATCTTTGTACAAATTATTCTAAATCAAGTATGCAATACTTGCATTAGTTTTTTTTTTTAATTTTTCTCCAGTCATAAATACTCATTATAATTTGGTCACACGCTACACAAGCAGATAGTTTAAACTTAAAAATGATGAAAAGCTTAACATAAAGTAACGCAACAAAAAAAAATGCGAAAAGAAGATTCGATTTTTAAAGGTTGTCTATATAAGTATGTGCATATAATGAATTTACCAATTGCGAGACGTTTGACTGAGCTGGTTGACGGCACTATTTGGAAATGGTGAATAAGCTCCTGGAATCTTTAAATAGAAAATAATGCTAAGTGAAACATGCATAGAATTATGTTCAGTTTAATATAGGAATGGTATGATATAATATGATACAAAGGTGTAATGGCTTAAGTTTTAAATATGTTGTTTTAACAGAGTTTTGACAAATTGCAGTATTTGACATGCACTTTATATTGTCGCCATTAATTGTGTCGTGAACGTAATAAATGATAAGAGTTGGCTCGTCATAAAAAATATATTATGTACCTGTTCAAAGCTATAATTGACAACAAAAATGTACAAAACCATAAACAATTAATCGATATCGTTCAATGGATAATACAATGAACAAACAAGATTACTTGAAAAATGAATTTGTCTATACATAAAATGCTGAATATAAACTTGACAAAATGTGAATGAATAAAGAGGCTTTTTTACAACAATTTTGTAAAAAAGATTTTTTTATTTTGAAATATTTGACCAAGTATAGGAGTTTCGTCTGTAGGTTAGATAGATAGAGGATGATTAAGATCAGACAAATACTTGCATTATTGTGGTACAGGGAGTTCTACAAAGCAAATACAACATGCAAATGCAACATGTGAACCAATACCGTCATGTGCATGGTTGTAACATCATTTTTAGTCATTATTTGCTGTCACACAATACAAAAATGTGTAAAAAGTTATATTTCTGTAAGCAACTATACATAGTAATACAATGCACTTACCCATGACATATAAGAGGTACAGAATGGTCCAAAAGACCAGAGAAGACAGCATGTGCAGCTTTTTCACAAGCACCTTCTGTGGCATCACTACCAATGATATCGAGAAGTTGCTGGAGATGAATTTTCAATGTGGGTGTATCTATCAACGATGCTTGAAATGGAAAAGAATATGTTGAAAGCTTCTCATCATGTGAATTTAATTCAATAATTGCTTGCTTTGTTTATCGGATGATAAATTAAGTAAATCAACTGTATCAAAGATGAGCTTTATGAAGTGCATTATAATGCAGTAAGAAATTGTGACTATTTAATTACGTGGCAAGTAAATATTAAAACTGAATACTAGCTGGTCAATATCCACATACTTTTGTTGTTATTTTTACTATTGTCCTTTATAGTCCAGTGTTTATTGATTATATATAATTAGTAGCATTTATACTTACTTAATTGATCTAAGAGATATCTTTTCTCAGGTACTGTAAGAAAATATGTAAACTGTAAGAGAATATTTTAAAAAGAGAAGGCTGCACATTATAGAAGATTTGTTTTAATCATAAAAATTTTGGATACATCATATCTTATAATTATAGATAAAGAAAGCAATAAAAAAAACGTTCATCTTTGTACAAATTATTCTAAATCAAAATCGCAATACTTGCATTAATTTTTTTTTAATTTTTCTCCAGTCCTAAATACTTATAAAAATTTGGTCACACGCTACACAAGCAGATAGTTTAAACTTAAAATGATAAAAAGCTTAAAATAAAGGCAGGCAACATTTTTTTTTTTTTGCAAAAAGATCAGATTTTTAAAGTATGTCTATATAAGTATGTGCATATGATGAATTTACCAACTGCGAGACGTTTGACTGAGCTGGTTGATGGCACTATTTGGAAATGGTGAACAAGCTCCTGGAATCTTTAAATAGAAAATAATGCAAAGTGAAACATCCATGGAATTATGTTCAGTTTAATACAGGAAAGGTATGATACATAATATGATACAAAGGTATAGTAGCTTATGTTTTAAACAAATTGCAGTTTTTACAGAGTTTTGACAAATTGCAGTATTTGACAAGCACTTTATATTGTCGCCATTAATTGTGTCGTGAACGAAATAAATGATAAGTTGGCTTTTGATAAAAATGATCTTATGTACCAGTTGAAAGCTATGAATGACAACAAAAATGGTCAAATCAATAAACAATCGATTTCGGTCACAAGCTTAATATACTATAAGCAAATAAGATTACGTTAAAAAAAAATGAACATTTGTCTGTACAGAAGTTTCTGAATATTAATTCGACATAATGACAATGCATAAATATGTTTTTGACAACGATTTTGTGAAAGTGAATGCTTTATCTGAAATATTTGAGCGAATATAACAGTATCGACTGTCTGTTAGATAGATTAAGGTTAATAAAGTACAAACAAATGCTTGCATTATTACGGAACCGTAAGTTCTACAAAGAAAATACGACATGTGAACATTTCTGTGAGCAACGTAACATAGTTTTACACTGCACTTACGAATGGCATATAAGTGGTACAGAATGGTCCAATAGACCAGAGAAGATAGCATGTGCAGCTTTTTCACAAGCACCTTCTGTGGCATCACTACCAATGATATCGAGAAGTTGCTGCAGATGGTCTTTCAATGTGGTAGTATCTATCAACTGGGCTTAAAATAGAACACAAAATAATGTTGAAAACATCTTATCATATGAAATTAATTCAATAATTGCTTGCTTTGTTTACCGGATGACAAATAAAGTAAATCAACTGTGACTTTTAAAACAAAGAGGATCTTTTAAAGGTTTATTATAATGCATTAAGAAATTGGGACTATTTAATTATGTGACAAATAAATATTTAAACTAAATACTAGCTACTCAATATTCACATCCGTACTGTTGTCCTTAAGAGTCAAGTGTTTATTTATTATATCTAATAAGTAGCATTTATACTTACTCAACTGATCTATGAGAAATCTTTTCTCGGGTACTGTAAGAGAATATGTAACTGTTAAAGAATATTTGAAAAAAAGGAGGCTGAATATTAAATTATAAACAAAGTCGGATACTTCAATTGAAATTACCCATTTCTAAAGATAAAAAGACATTTCAATAAAAAAAATCTTCAAAAATCGGTTCATCACTATTTGTCTTTACCAAATAAAAATTTTGAACACTTCAATTTTTTTAATAATGCCAATATTTTTATTCATTTACTAATTAATTTTGATGTAGATAATTTGCAATACACGGTCATCTTTGCACACATCATTCTTATACAAAACGCAATACTCGCACCCCCCCCCCCCCCCCCCCAGTTCTATATATTATTTTAAATTTGGCCACATGCTGCACAAGCAGATAGTTTAAACATATTTTGATAAAAGAAATAATTTATAGATCTTAAAATATATGAACGCGACAAAAATATTATTTTGCGAAAAGAAGACCAAGCTTGGTAGGTGAATATGATGAATTTACCAACTGCGAGACGTTTGACTGAGCTGGTTGATGGCACTATATGGAAATGGTGAATAAGCTCCTGTAATCTTTAAATAGAAAAATAATGCCATAGAATTATATTCAGTTTAATATAGGAATGGTATGATATATTGTGATACAATGTATAATGGCTTATGTTTAAAACATGTATACATATAGTATTTGCAAACTTTTGGCAAATTGCAGTATCTGACAAGCACTTTCTACTGTAGCAATTAATTGTGCCGTGAACGAAATAAATGATAAGAGTTGGCTTTTGATAAAGATAATCTTATGTACCAGTTGAAAGCTATGAATGACAACAAAAATGGTCAAATCAATAAACAATCAATTTCGGTCACAAGCTTAATATACTATAAACAATCAAGATTACTTTAAAAAAACAACATTTGTCTGTACAGAAGATTCTGAATATTAATTCGACCTAATGACAATGCATAAAGATGTTTTTGACAACGATTTTGTGAAAGTGAATGCTTTATCTGAAATATTTGAGCGAATATAACAGTATCGACTGTCTGTTAGATAGATTAAGGTTAATAAAGAACAAACAAATGCTTGCATTATTACGGAACCGTAAGATCTACAAAGAAAATACGACATGTGAACATTTCTGTGAGCAACGTAACATAGTTTTACACTGCACTTACGAATGGCATATAAGTGGTACAGAATGGCCTAATAGACCAGAGAAGATAGCATGTGCAGCTTTTTCACAAGCACCTTCTGTGGCATCACTTACCAATGATATCGAGAAGTTGCTGCCAGATGGTCTTTCAATGTGGTAGTATCTATCAAACTGGGCTTAAAATAGAACACAAAATAATGTTGAAAACATCTTATCATATGAAATTAATTCAATAATTGCTTGCTTTGTTTACTGGATGACAAATAAAGTAAATCAACTGTGACTTTTAAAACAAAGAGGATCTTTTAAAGGTTTATTATAATGCATTAAGAAATTGGGACTATTTAATTATGTGACAAATAAATATTTAAACTAAATACTAGCTACTCAATATTCACATCCGTACTGTTGTCCTTAAGAGTCAAGTGTTTATATAAATCTAATAAGTAGCATTTATACTTACTTAATTGATCTAAGAGATATCTTTTCTCTGGTACTGTAAGAGAATATGTAAACTGTAAGAGAATATTTTAAAAAGAGAAGGGTGAACATTAAAGAAGATTTGTTGTAATCATAAAGTAGTTGGATACATCAAATTGAATTGAAATCATTTTATAATCATAGAAAAAGAAAGCATTTCAATAAAAAAAAACTTCAAAATCTGTTCGATGCATCTTTTGAACACTTCAAATTTTTATAATGTCAATATATAGTTTCTCAAATTAATTTGAGTTAGATAATTTCTATTAGATGTTCATCTTTACACAAATTATTCTAAATCAAGTTTGCAATACTTGCATTAGTTTTCTTTCTAATTTTTCTCCAGTTCTAAATACACGGTACACAAGCAAATAATGATGAAAGGCTTAAAATAAAGGAACGCAACACAAAAGTTTTGCGAAAAGAAGATTCGATTTTTAAGTATGTTTATATAAGTATGTGCATATGATGAATTTACCACCTGCGAGACGTTTGACTGAGCTGGTTGACGGCACTATTTGGAAATGGTGAACAAGCTCCTGGAATCTTTAAATAGAAAAAAAAAATGCAAAGTGAAACATGCATAGAATTATGTTCAGTTTAATATAGGAAAGGTATGATATAATATGATACAAAGGTATAATTGGCTTTTGATTAAACGTGTAGTTTTTACAGAGTTTTGACAAATTACAGTATTTGGCAAGCACTTTATATTGTTGTCATTAATTGTGTCGTGAACAAAATAAATGATAAGACGTAAGATTTGGCTTATGATAAAAAAGATATTATGTACCTGTGGAAAGCTATAAATGCAACAATTTTGTGAAAGTGAATGTTATTTTCTGAAATATATGACGGAATATATCAGTATCGACTGTCTGTTAGATAGATACAGGTTATAAAGATGAGAAAAAAAGTTACATTATTATGAAACAGTGAGTTCTTTAAAAAAAAATACGACATATGAACCAATACGGACAAGTGCATGGTTGTAACATCTTGTCGTTTAAGCCTTGACCGTGGTCACAAAATATGATAATATTTAAGCAGTTAAATTTCTGAAAGCAACTTAACATAGTTTTACACTGAACTTACGAATGGCATATAAGTGGTACAGAATGGTCCAATAGACCAGAGAAGATAGTATGTGCAGCTTTTTCACAAGCACCTTCTGTGGCATCACTACCAATGATATCGAGAAGTTGCTGCAGATAGGCTTTCAATGTGGATATATCTATCGACGATGCTTGAAATGGACATAAAACATGTTAAAAGTATCTTATCGTATGAATTCATTTCAATAATTGCTTGCTTTGTTTACCGGATGACAAATAAAGTAAATCAACTGTGTTTTTAGAACAAAGTGGAGCTTTTTGAAGTGCATCATAATGCAGTAAGAAATAAATCAAATAATAGTTGCTCAATGTTAACATGCCAGTTTATATATTTTACTGTTGTCCTTTAGAAACCAGTGTTTATTGATTAAATCTAATAAGTAGCATTTATACTTACTCAAATGATCTAAGAGATATCTTTTCTCAGGTACTGTAAGAGAATATGTTTAAAAGAGAAGGCTGAACATTATAGACAATTTGTTTTAATCATAAAGAAAGTAGGATACTTCAAACTGAAATCACCTAAAATTATAAGAGATAAACAAACCATTTCAATAAAAAAGCCTTAAAATCTGTTCGTTACTATTTGTCTTTACTTAATCAAAATTTTGACTACATCAAATTTCCATAATGCCAATATTTTAATTCGTTAACTAATTAATTTGATGTAGATGATTTGATCAAACGCTCATCTTTGCACAAATATTTCTTATACAATTTCGCAATACTTGCATTAATTTTGTAAGGTTTCTCCAGTATTATAAACTATGGTGGCTGATTTGTGCCATTCTTCCCACCAAGCAAAAACACGCTAATTAGCGCCCCCGCAAATAAGCGTGTTTTCGCTCTGCGCCTCCCCACCATCTAAACTTGTTAATTCTCGGCTTCTCGCTTGGCGGGGTCGCGGTACGAAAACACGCAAATAGCGGGTCGCGCGGCGAAATTTTATTCTTTATATATTCGCCCAGCGCCCTCGCTAATGAGTGTGTTTTTACTCCGCGCCCCGCCATTTAAACTTGTTTATTCTCGACATTTCGCTCCGTGGGGTCGCGGGACGAAAACAAGCTTATTAGCGTTATTTATTTATTCATTTAATAAACTTCGCCCCGCGCCCCCGCTAATTAGCTTGTTTTCGTCCTGCGACCTCGCCGTTTTATTTCTTGAACCTCGCTTCGCAACACGCAACATCGCTTCGCACCCCGCGAGGCGGAATTATATTTATTAATCTTCGCCCCGCGCCCTAGTTAATAAGCGTGTTTTCGTTTAGCGCCCCGCCATTTTAACTTTTCAATTTTCGACTTTTCACTTGGCGGGGTCCGGAGGCGAAAACACGAATGGCACCAATCAGCAACCATAATAAACTCTTAAAAGATGAAATAAATAAGTAAAAGATTGCGAAAAAATGCGAAAATAGTCCACACTTGATAATTCAACTTTATAGAAAATATGTTTATATAAGTTTGCGCATATAATGAATTTACCAACTGCGAGACGTTTGACTGAGCTGGTTGATGGCACTATTTGGAAATGATGAACAAGCTCCTGTAATCTTTAAATAGAAAATGATATAAAGTAAAACTTTCATAGATTAATTTTCCGTAAACATTTAAATGACATGGTACAGTAAACATTTGCAAGGTACAGAAGCTGCATTTTGAAACATGTATAAATGTGGTATTAATAGTTTTATAACGACTTGCTTGCAGTATTGACAAGAACTTCCTACTGTTCAGATTTATTTTGTTGTGAACGACAAAAATAAAAATAAAAACAATGAATCGATATCGTTCAAACTAGATATTGTTTGAAACACTAAATTTGCTTCTGAATCTTGTAGCAATGCACTTTTCGAGATGACGAAATGTAAAATTAATTCCCGGAAATGAACAAAGATATTATTGACAGCGCTTGTGTTGTATGAAGATATGACTGAATATTTCAGTATCGATTGTAGTTTAGATAGATAATGGTTGATAAATTATACATGTAAAATACGACATATGAACCAATACGGACAATTGCGTGATAGTAACATCTTAATAAAAACATGAATGTTTTAGTATTTTGTCACTGTCACACAAGATAATAATGTTACTACAGTAGTACGTGTAAATAAAAGTAAACAATTAATACTCTGCACTTACGAATGGCATATAAGAGGTACAGAATGGTCCAATAGACCAGAAAAAACAGTATGTGCAGCTTTTTCACAAGCACCTTCTGTGGCATCACTACCAATGATATCGATAAGTTGCTGGAGATGAAGTTTCAATGTGGGTGTATCTATCAACGATGCTTGAAATAGAAAACATTTTCTCATTATAACAATTTTTGTTACGCACCCTTGCACAAGCTAAGTCAGTGTGAAAAAATATTTTTAAAATGTAGGCCTACTGGTATGGATTTACAAAAGACTTACCTGCTCTCAATTCTGTTAAGATTTAACATTGTTTATCAGGCAATCAACATTTTAGAATTTATTTTGCTATTAGAAGTTGCACTTGTTTTATGTTATGACCAGAAAGCATTTAACCGATACGAGACAAAATTTATGTGTACCTCCATTTTACTTAAATCTTATTCAAAACAAAAAAAATAACGTTAATCTTAAAATACATATACTTACTGATAGTTTCTATAAATCTTTTCTCGGGGACTGCCATGGCCAGGGCGGGTAAAATAATAAGTAATGTAAACAGTTTCATCTTGATCTGTAAATAAAACATTAACTAAAAATCAAACAATCTCGTTCATTTCAGAACCATTTCGGGTTTTACATTAAAATTCCAGGATTAAGAATCGCGGATTCAAACTCGTAAGATAAGTGTGGATACTGTACATATAAATCAACAAAATTGTAGCATGACCAGGAATGTAGGGGAAAAAGATCTTTATACATGATAGTAAATAAAAGAATATAGACGTCTCAATTCCAATAGAAATTTAGAGTCTCTAAAAAGTGCAAGTAAAATGTACAAAAAGGAAATAAGATTAAAGGTTAATAAGTATAATAAAACTATTTACATTAAGTTCAGAAATTTAGGTCGTTCAGACCGCAGAGCTCATTGGTCTTTAATGAATAAGCACTCTTTAGAAAGAATAAAAAATTACGTCCAATCTTAGTGCAGAGGCGTTTTATGAACATTTCAGTTAATTAAATGAAAATAATGAGAAAGGGGATGTTGATATTGACATTATCAATATTTCAGATTATACTTTTGAATGGCGAAATTTTGAATGCTATTAATGGCTTAAGTAATAACAAAGCTTGTTCTTTACATGACAATAATTGAACGAGTATATCAAGTACTCTAAAGATATCATGCTGTCTGTTTTAAATGATTTCTTTTTAAACAATTAATGTTATCTTTTAACTCAGCATGTGCCCCAGAAGACGGATGCAAAGGAGTTGTCTTTCCTATTTTTAAAAAAAGGTGATATAAATAACCTATACAACTACAGAGGAATCACTAAAGTTGTTTAGTATTCTCAATTACAGACTTAATACTTTTCTAGAAAATTCATGATTATTATGTAAAGAGCAGCATCGTTTTCGTAAAGATTATGGAACTGTAGATCATATATTTACTTTGAAATTGTCATTTGATTTTAATCTTAGTAAGAATACGGAATTATATTGTGCATTTGTCGATTATAAAAAAATACTTTCGATTCTGTAAATAGAACATTTTATGGAAGAAACTTTTAAAGCACAAAGTAGATCATAAAATGCTAGGAGTAATTTATAATATTAATGACAAAACTAAATCATGCAACCAGGATTTATCAACTTCTTTTACAAGTGCAACAAGGTGTCCGTCAAGATGAAAACGGATCACCTGTTCTTTGGATATCTCAGATATGTATAATGCACGGTCTGTTAAAATGTACTAAGTGATGATATAGCAGAGGTTTATTTTAAATTGTTTTTACTGCTTTACGCTGATGATATACTGTAATTTTTGCAGAATCCGCGTCTGATTTTCAATAAGTGCTATGTCTTCTTATAACGAGTTAAGGAAACTTCTTTTTTTTCAAAAGGATAATGTAGAAATACACATTCTTTTTACTTCAACAATGCCATACATGGTATCAAGATTAATCTTAATACTTAATAAACTAAACTAAATATCTTTGTGACCAAGCTAGAAAAATATGTCTGTTGTCATATGGTGTAGGAGTCTGGGATGTAGGTAACATATTGTATTGTAAAACAGATTCAGTTGAAATATCGTGAACTCATAATGGATAGCTCAGGTTAAAATCATTGGAAGAGCTTGGTTTTGCTGGATACCGGATGAACCAATCTGTATTGTCGACTTTCTATTAACAAATACTCTGAAAAGTAGAATCAAAGAACAATATGTTCAAATGTGTCATGAACAGGTGTTTAACTCTAGCAAATGTATCACTTACAGAATTAAATTTTAAATCGTCATTTTAGTAAGAACCTTATTCATAACTTTTAACTTGGCGCTATGTAGATTTAGATTTAGCAAGAATAATATCTATTGTGAAAAAATGTTTACCACCTTCTAGTGAGTCTTTTTTGTCAAGTATTGTCTTGAGTTTCATTATTTGATTTATTTATTTTTTTTTATGGATTTTATTTAATTTTTTATTTAATCTTTATCATCTTTTTTGTCTTATGACATTTGTAATCGCATTATGACACTTCTTATAATGCCAGTGATACTGGTTAAACAGGCATGGTGTGGTTATAACTTGGGATTTCATTAACCCCATGTTGTGGTTACACCATGGCAACGCGTCACTTCATTTGGTTAGGAATTTTCATGATGTGGTTGCATTGTGTTACTAGTATTTTATCACTTTCTGGTCTCTCATCTCTATAAGTAAAATATAAGTATCTCTAGTTTTATTATTGTATTTTATAAGTATCTCTAGTATTGTATTTATCATGCAAATTAGTATGCCCACAATACTAATAAAACATGAATTATTTGTGACAGAATTTCGTAAAAATTAAAATCCTAGCTGATACTCCAAGATGAATAAGCTTTATGACTTGATTGTAATCTTGCCGTCTGTTGCTTTTTGTAATTGTTGTTGTTGTTGTTGTTTTGATATTTAAGTCGCTATTAATTTTTTACATTTCCAGTTGTATTCCAGCCATGCAATATTGGGTCTATTACTGCTGGGTTTTTTTATTCGTATACTGCGCATAATTTTAATTGATAAGCGTGTTCATACTAGTTTATATTGTGTGCGCATTAATAATCATTTTTATTGCTATTTTCTTTTATAGTTTGTTACTGGTACTTATTTCTATTGACTGTCCCAATAAGTTATGGACAACAGAGATTAAATGCAAAATACTCTTTACTGACATTTCAAACGCTATTGCTGAGTGAACATGCAAACATTAGAACAAATTATAAGGCTATCTAGGAATGCAATGCTTTCCACGCTCCAATGTCAAAATAACGTCAAGTGACATTATGTCAATGTCTCTTTTTTCTTTACTATCAGCTCTGTGAGGGATGCACTTTTAAGTAAAGCCACCTTCTTAAACTAGACATAAACATACTGATTTTTTTGAAATTCTCAGCACACTAAATGTTTTACAATCTTAAATTTCTAAAAGACTGGAACTGTTTGATATTTGTCTTCATTAACAATGTTTTGTTTTAATTTTCTCCTGTGATCATAATTGCTTGACTACGGGCATACCATTTTTGCTTCATTTTTTGTCATCTGTGACAGGTTTCTTATGACACTTGTATATCAACGATCACAAAACATTCTGGTCCATTTCCATGTGTTTTAACTTGTTTCACATGACCGTAGATGCCATTTAGCACTAAAAGCAAAATCGTGTAAATGCTGATTCAGACTCACGAGTCAATCTGAATATATACCAAGACAAAAAGTTAGAATTTCGGATAAAATGATTTCTATGCAAATAACTGAGCAAACCAGGGGGGTGGGGGCTCCTATTTATGTTTTAATAATAGAGCTATTCAACTAGGAATTCAAATGTAGTGAACGGCAAAAACGGCAGAATTAAAAATGTTTCATCCTTAGTTTGATTGAGCCTGTTTAATTTGCTAAACTCAATTATACACATTTTTCTTTTCATTCTTTCTTATTTCAAAAATTCGTATTTTGCATTCCGTAATAATTATTTTGTACTTTTAGCTGTTATTTCGTTTTCACAGTTAAATTTTTGAACACACAAACATTTTACATGTGTATATATTTTACAAGTATTTCGTCTTCATCGTTAAATCTATATATTATTCCGTTTTGATGATATAAATTATTTATATACTGCCACAGACAATTTTATTTTCATATCTTTATATTAAATGTTGTCTACAGCTTACCTCTTAAGTAAGTCCAACTGTAAGCTAATCAATGAGGATGATTAGGGGGATTTTCTTGTCTTTTATAGGTTCAGTGTAAATTACGTAAGTGATGCACTTTGTCAAGGTTCTAACTTATCGCATTTCAAGCATGTCACATGACGCGGGATATATGAGTATGCATGTTTAACATACACTTGCCGACAAAGCTGACCCTCCATTCTACTTTTTTTCCAAGATAAAACCAAGTGTATTATGCCATTTGTTTAACCATTATTTGACAAATTGAATCAAATTTGTTCATTTCTATGCTCCCTGAAGGGAGAGTATATATCCGCTGCCGTGCCTGTCATTCCGTCATCCCGTCCGTCCTTCCTGCCGTTTTGTCTGGAGAATAACTTGAAAAGTATTGAAGGAATCTTATTAAAACTTCACAGAGTGACAGAGACCATTGACAGGAAGTGCAGTGTTCAAGAATCATAACTAAAGTTTTGATTTATCTCTTTTAAATTAAAAACGCTTGTTCAGAGTATAACTTCAAAACTATCAATGATATCTTATTGAAATTTCACATAGTTGTAGAGGCAAAAAAGTGCAGGGTCAAAGAACCATGAATCTACATTGCTTAGGTTTTTAGTTATCACCCTTTATAATATTAGAAATGCTTGTGCGCATAAAGACTTGAAAAATATTGAAGGATGAGGAAGTGAAGTATGCAAAAGCCATAATTCTTTCTTGTTTAATTCTTTTAATTTTCTCCCTTTATGATACTTAAAGAGTTCTAATAATGCTTTGGTCACTTAGGTTAAGATCAACGTCACTGATGCTTAAAATAGATTTTAGACTTTTGCTCATACAGCTTTTGTTTGTTTACTACTTTCTTTAATGTTTAGTATGAAGATACTTTTGGTGGTCCTGTACTTTTTGTGAAGTAAAGGGGCAGTTGCTTTAAACTTATTATATAAGCTCAATTGCGAAAAAAGTTCTTACAACTTATATTAATCACTTTCGAATATGCTTCCTGGAACCAACCAGTACTGGTATAATATGAAGCAACATGGTCGTGACCCGATTAGGGCTCAACCCCATGATCCCTGTTAAAAGGCAGACACCTTAACCACTAGGCCATCGCTAAATGGGACAATTGGAATACTAAGGTCAAGGTCACTGGTGCTAAAATTAGTTGTTATACATTGCTTATACAGCCTATATTTTTCTAATTCAGTAGATACATATCATGGGTGGTACTTGAACTGTGGGTGAAAAAGGAGGAATCATTTGTTACAAGGTCAAGATTTTTCAAAAAGGAGTTTTACAATTTTTCTCATGCAACCTTTATTAATTGACTGGTGTATTTCATATCAGGCCAACAGATAAAAGGGTCAAAGTCAACTACTTTAACCTTTCTTCAATTTTGGAAACAATTAAAACGAAGTACTTCAAAATACAAGCGTTTATTTTATTTATGTTTATACTTAAAAAAGTATTGTTTTCACTGCAAATATTCTTTAAATTTTTTGATGCTAATAGTAGTGCTTCTGATAGCAGTCACTTTAAGTGCTGTTTACGATGAATCATTTTAATTGCTGTAAACAACTAAAATACAATTCTGGTGAGGACAAACTTTTGTAATTGCTTTGAACAACCAAAATAAATTTGGATAAATTTCTTGCTGTTAACAAGTAAAACGTAAGTTTCCAGGCCTGTTTTATTAAATGTTCATTTTCTGTTACGCAGTACAATCTGGTGACATTCCAAAACCAGATGAAATTCTATATTCTAAAACTTCATTTTTAGATATATTTTTTTTAAACAATGACTAGTATAAGATAACGTACCGCACTAACACAATTAGCTATGTGACCATATCTTGATTTTAAACGTTTTATTTAAGATTTAAGATTTTAATGAAGTATTTAAGTGCAATTTTAGTTTAGATAAGTGCGCACGGTCATCAATTCTTTGACGCCTCTTCTTTTTGTGTATACAAACGGCATTGAACTCATTGAGGTCTGCATGATTTAAGTACAAAGATAAAATTTTATGATAAACTTTTCGCATGAAAAATGTCAAACTATAGGGTTTTTTATAGATGTTTTTACTAGTAGCGGTAATTCTATATTACTTTAGAGTGTTCTCCAATTGCTTTAGTTCAACAATGGATTGCCTTCTACGAATACAAAAAAAAGTATTTAAAATGAAACCCTCCTTGCTTTACATAATGTTTATCAAAACACTTCCTTTCAATGGCAACCATTGAAGTCATGTCTAAACGTTTTATTATTTCTAGTTAGTTATTCTGTAAAACAACCCTTAAATTGTTTATCGAATATGTTGTAATTAAATCAACAAAGCGTCATCTTAGAAAATTTCCACAGAATGTGTCTTTGCAAAATTTTAAAGTACACAAATTGCCTTCTTGTGTATTATCATAAAGATCATAGAAAAATATCAAACTGTATGTGACCGCCATCCTAGATTTTAATTTATACGATATACTTAAGACGAAGGACTTAATTTTAGTAATTCCTTATCTTCAGTCACCACATTATAAACTGAGACAAGGCTTTTATTTAAATATGGCATAGACATAGTGTCACGAGGTGCTAAAATGTCTGACGTATCTTCAACTTTACATTGTGACAAGTGTGATAAGCTAAAAGAAGACGCTCAAATCACGATAGTGATAGTGGTGATCATGAACTACAGTTACTTATGCACGAATATTACACCCACAAAATCATTGGCAAATCGGCATTTAAAAGTCAGGTCTTTAACCACCATCTACAAAAGAATAATAATTTTGTTTTAGGAAGAAGTATTCGCGTCTCTAAGAGACCCTTCTCCTATCCTACTTTAAGATTAACGTCCACAAACACTATAAAGGTAATATGGCGACTTCCCAGCGTTACTGGTGAATCAGGATCTTAGGCTACTTCGCCCCTGTAAATGAATTAATATTTATATCATTATAAACTATAGTACACAGTTAAAAAAAAATTTGACTGTCAAAAAAAAAAATCTATGACGAAGTTATGTTTAATGGGTTTGCTTTCTATCTGCTGTATTTACTGTTTATTGTTTACAATTGTTTTATTTTTATTTTTTTATGATTAAGTACTGTAATATTTATTAAGGAAATTTTATACTAAAGGATAAGCTTTATTTTTAAATTGCGTTATTTCATTATATTGTTAACAACATAAATTGCACTGATAAATTTTGTGAAACAATCCCAGAGCTAATCCAGTCTGGGTTTATTTCACGTGTAATTATGCTTGGACATGGTATATACAGTAGAGATAAAGTTCTCCATCTTCCAAATAGTGTATATACATGTACATTTATTTATATCTATTCAACTAAAAGAGGGATGAGTACTTATAATAAAGATAAAACAATGTCACTTAGTACTCTTCAGCCAATATTCATCACCGAAGTTTGGCGGAAATACCCGAGAATCTTCGGTTGACAGCGACTCTTTCAGGATATTTTAAGAGCAATTGTTTTAATTATAATTTCAAAACATTGTAAGCAAGGAAATGCAACAATGCAATGAAACAGGACTGATTGACTGGCAAAAGCAAAGCGTGAGAGGATATATTCCATTACAAGCTCGACTTGAGAGATAATAATTGGAATGTACACTACCAAAATACCGGAATACCCGATAACAGATATAAGAAAGACGAAATAGGGTCATAAGGAAAATACTCAATTTTGCCTTTATTTTACTTTCTACAACAAAATGTTTTTGTTTAAGCCAAATTTGTTAAAAGTTTGCCCCACAATTAATATAAAAAGTTTTGGGAGATGTACCTTTAGCTGCATCCCAGATACCACAGTCATCTTGGAAATCGCTGTGTTATGGTGTGTTTTTTTTTTAATTTTAGATAATACAGTATACATTTTCCTTAACTCCCCCCCCCCCCCCGGAATTTCTTCCAGACGTTTAACTTCAGACGTAAGGAGGACAGTTTCTGAACCCGTGCAAAGGACCTGTTTTTTCCGTCAGATGCCATAGACTGCGCGTTTACATTTTCACATAATACTTCAGCGGAAATCAAATGTAATAGATTTATTATTATGTACCTCGTCCGACTTTAATTCAGATTTTTTCATAGGAAATTGATGCATCAACGTTTACGTAATAATTAGATGTTATTTCGGGAAAAATAAACATTGGAGTCATATTGCCAAAACAAACTAGTAAAAACGATTCGTTCCAGATCAAGATACTCCTATAATAACTGTATTGAATCTTATCTTATCTTATGGCAGGTCTGTTCATTAGATATAACTGAAGGTGCAACATGTATCGTGCCCTCTAGCACCGATTTTAGTGATTTTGTATTCCTCAACTCTTCATGTAACGATTAACTTTCACTTAAAACGTTCTTCACAGTAGAATCTACATATAATTGGTGCACTGCAGATAATCATCTGTACATTATAGTTGCAACATATAGACTTATTGTATGATTTTATCATTGTAATTATAAAATTCAACTTCATACTGAATAGGTTTATGGTGAAATTATTTTAAAGAAGAAAATACTGGATTCACATTTCTGCAAAATATTTCAAAAACGAAGTTTATAACATTTAGATAATAATAAGTAATAATATGATCACAATGTAATCATAACTTGTAACAACGAGGTACTTTATGTGTACAGGTTGGAAATAAACTTTTCTTCTTCTTTCTTCTTGTTTTATAAAGTGATTAATAAATATTACAATGGAACATGAAACTAGTTTTTTTTAAACAAACGCAATTTCCCAGATGTGTAGCCATCAGTTTTTCTATTTTTAGATTATTTTCCTGTTTAATATATCTCACATGTGTAACAATCTTGCTCGTACGTACCTGAATCCTCCATGTCTTTAATTGATATTCACGCGCTAAATAAACGTTTTATCAGTCATTCACAATTTAAAGACCATACATATGGAAAATAACGTTCATTTTTATAATAAATCATAAGACAGTCAAGGCTTTCCATACGTACAGGTATATGTAAGCTAAAGACCCATCTGTCGTAGATCGCCATGCGCTTTATTGCTGTTACGATAGGCTTGTGCTAAAGTCACGTGTTATAGTGAAGAAACGTGATTGGGTAGCAGTCATGTTTTTTACGTCATTGATGTAACGCCCATCTTCTTGCTTAAGCTTTATCTGATGGCAAGAGGATATTATTTTTTATGTAATTTTGAAAGATGAAAACAACTAAAAGAGAATTGTTTTACTTTTTTGTTGAAAAATGGTGAAAAATAGTGAAAAATACACTAATACTGTTTATCTCGCTTATTTCATTTTGCAAGATGTTGACTAACAAGAATATTTCTTTCCCTGAAACGAAATGAAATATAAATGAAAACTTAGCAAATTACAAATGATCTTATTTTATGTTAAGAAGACTAGTTATATAAACATTGATTTACGAAACATAGACAATACATAAATGATAAAAAGACGATGTTAACTTGAACAAAACATTCTAGCATTCCAACGTTTTAATATGTTTTTCTATTCATGCATTTACTTGTATTTTTTATAACGGATAGATACAATCTTTCTTCTTGTAGGGTCATTAGATATTTAGAAATATATTCATTTTGGCCTAATGTTTTGTGGTATCCAAACAAGAGGAAGAGAGCGTGTCAGCTTGTCTTTAGACATGCCCTACCGCATATCAGACAGAAATGATCCGGTATAAGTTTTCTCCCTATCTCATATCTTGTATATGCTTTACCACAACACTGGTACCCCATGTTGAGCTATTGTTTGTTTAACCCGGGAGCGGGTAAAATGTGATCCGATCCACAATTTGGAAGCAATTAAACGATTAAAAGATAATTGTTTGTTCCGGAAAGGTGTATTCAAAATGCATATAGTTCTTTTGGGAAACTCAGAAAGTGAGGTCTACTTCTTTTCATGACTATCCCAAAGAAGCGTTTTAAAGAATAAAGAGAAAAATAATAATAATAAAATGGATGTTTAATTGTGCTGTATAAAGCATATCTCTGATTTTGTGGAATATACTTAACAGTTTTTGCGTGCATTTATAAAGTTATTTTTCGTATTAAGAAATATTCATTGGAATATAATGTGACATTTAAAAAGAGGCACTTGTGATTATATTATTCTTATAAAAACAAGTGTTTATTTTTATGTTAAACAAGATACATATTTTTAAAGTGACATTTTCAGTTAAATTATATAAAATGTTTTCAACGAATCCATATTTACCAAACGCGAGATCAAGCTCATTTTTGATACGCGATATTCTCGGATCAGAAGCTGCTCTTCAATCGGCAGGGGACAAGTATGGGACCTTTGAACAGACCCTAGGATCGAGTCTAGGTCACGGACAAGTGATGACTGGTACAGGATATGTGGGCTCGAAAGAGTTTGCATATTATCAATCTTCAATTGGTTATCAAGATATGAAAAGAGGTAGGCATGATAATGTTTTACATGATAATATTCTATTTTGATATGTTTAACAATAATAAAAACGTTGATAATATATTCCCATGAAATTAGCAAAAGGGATAATATTGCCTTTCTTAAAATATTATAAAAATGTTCGTTATAAAGGAAATACCGATTTATGCGAAAATAATACGTTAAATAATTGTCATTTCAGATGTAAATAACAATAATAATAATAATATCGAAAATATTTCCTAAGAACGCATATTATTTCAACATTTTTATAAAAACTTAAATGTGAAAATAAATTGAAAATAAAATAAAATAATAGAAATAACATTTGCATTACATTGCTATCATTGATAAGACATATTTCATTAACGAATTTAAAATTAAGAATAATTTTGACCGCTATCTAAATGCTAGGTTTTATGTTACAACTCATTTTACTGTTTAGATAGAGAGATATCAAAATACGGCTAAACTTATGACGCAAAATAGACAGAAAAGTTTCTTTGTATATTTGAAAGTCGATATTTAATTATTTATATAAGTTAACAAATGAAATATGTAATAAACGCGTTTGTCAAACTATTTGTATAATAATTATACATTATATATAAATATAACGTGTGCGTTTGAGTGTGTGCAAAATATTTGGATATTGCATAAAAAAAACTTATATGCTGTTTCACCACATTTCAAATTTGTCTACGGATAAGAAATGCATACTTTTTAAACTTTAAATTTTAAACTTTAAATAGAACGTTAAGACCCTTTTGATAATTCTTTAATACGTTTAAAGGAAAAATTAATCGTTTAAACTATAACTATCTGAATAACAAAAAAATTCGTTTCACTGCAAATTTTAATGTTTTTAATAATGACAAAACAATTATTTCTAAACATTTAGGCCATACTTGATGAACAAATTTTAATTTTGTGAATAGATTTATTACATCAGTTTTGTTTTTTTTAGCGTAATTCATGCTACATAATATAATTAGGTTTTATTTAGATAGGGACAATATGAACACAGACTGTTATAATAATTTTTATAAATTTTGCCAAAGAACCTTTTAAATAAATATCAGAGGAATCCCTACAAGTGTTAAGAATCAAAACAAAGCTTTACAATTATGTGTAATACGTGTTCTGAAATTGATCTCAATTTGTTTTTATATAAATCAAAAGAAATGTTAGTTCTTTTAAAAACAGTATTATGAATATAAACATTAACTAATTAATTGTCCATTATAAATTTGTTTTAAATTTTTCGTAAATGGAAAATTAAAATATTTTATTAAACGTTCCTAATTTACGCGATGTACATACATTTTCACAATTCAATAATTCAATAAATATTGGCATAATCTTTTGCAAATTTATATTATTTGATATGATTTCATCTTGAAATTTTCTTTAAAAGAAGTGCACATTAAAATCAACACTCTTCATGCCTGCAATCATATTTTTCAATACTAATGCAGAAAATGAACCCGGTAATGTTTACATATGATAAAAGTAAGAAGTGTCTGGCCCAAATTCACATTAGGGTCAATATTGTATTTTTAGAAAATATGTTTAACACAAATACACATTTAAAAACAATATATTTAACAGAAATACACATTTGGAACAATATCTTTTCAGTCTACATTTAGAATTATATATTTTTAACATTTTCAACAAACACGCATGTAAAACAATATATTTTCAACTACGCATTTAGAACAATATCTATTCTGCCTACATTTAGAATAATTTTTTTTTTTCAACAAAAACGCATTTAAAACAATACATTCTCAACAAATACGCATTTAGAACAGTATAATTTTCAACAGAAATACACATTCAAAACAGTATATTTTAACACACATACATATTCAGAATAATATAATTTTCAACAAATATGCATTTAGAACAATATAATTTTCAACAGCAAAATATATTTAGATCAATAGATGTTTTGATATTCAAAAGCTTGGCAAAAACACAGGAAAACTGCCACATATTTTTTTTTTCATGATTCTTTGCTGTTATATTTACTTTTTTTTATTTACATAGATATTTTATGAATACAAATATAAGCCATTTACTTAAGAAAAGGCAACAAAAAAGACAAAAAGAGCTCAAGACTCGTTAAAATCAGTGGAACAACACATTTTTCCTTTACTTATTATTATTTTTCATTTAAAGCAATTTTTAATGTTAATACTTCTCATTTTAATTTCAAAATGTATGTTTGGTTTTCTTCTGTAAAGAAATGTTGTAGAACGATATAAATGATACACTCCTTATATATGTAAGTGTAAGACGTTTATATCTGGAAAAAGGATTATCCTCAGTTTATTAGATAAATTTTATTTCAGTTTTTTCATCTTGTTTTAGAAATTCAGTTTAAGCATATCTTGCCATGATTGTTCAATATATGAAGTCATGTATTTACTTACACGGGAATGATGTTCATTATAACATCAACTGTATTGAACTATTTATAAAATCAGCATCTATAATACCAGAACAAATTTGATTGACTGATACATAAAAGCGTAAAGAAAAAAAGACAATAACAACATATATTGAATCTATTTTTTTTCAGTCATACATTATACATTTAGTGTTATAAACCGTTTTATAATGAAGTTTTATGATAAACTTAAGAGTTTTCAGTTTATTATTGGGCACCTTTTTCCGGCTATAATTTATAATTCACCCGGAATGTCCAACTAATATAAATCATGGACATTGACATCATTACAACGCAAGTTTATAAAAAATCATAAAGAAAATAAGAATAGAAAATTACTTGCTTTAAATTGATATATTCTCTACATGTAATAATTTTAGTTAAAAGAAAAAGACATTTGAGTGATCTATCTAAATAGAAGAAATGATCTTATTTAGGGAAATTCGTGTACTATTAATTGCGAAATGAAAATGAATCATTTTTTATAAATTGCCGCGCGGCAAAATGAGAAAACAACTCAAAGAAACATTGCTTACTACATCCAATGCACGTTTCTGTTATATATATAACAAATTTCTATTTAATTGGTCACCAAAAACTGAAAAAGGCACCTCATAGTCTGTTACTTTATTTTTCTTTGGCTTCTAATTGCCATAGATTATGTCCAAGTTCAGATCGTCTAACAGCCACCTGCAGTGCCGTAGAAATTTCAGTTTATCTGCCGCTCTAACGACATAATGAACCTATAAGCGCTTGTTGATTGATATTGTTGAGTCGATTAATTGATCAATTATATCATTACCGCGTGTATATCACATCAGCAATGATCTAAGCGATCCTTGTAATATCTATCAATCGTAATAATCACTTTCCCGTCTGCATGCAATTATCTGGCGGCAAGATGTTTGCACAATGATAAGTACTGGTTTAAAAGACTTACCCTTAAGATATATTTATAAGTTATAAGATATTCTATTGTAAATAAATGCGTGGGAATACTGACCATGGCAATGCTTGTTTCTGGATAATTAGCATGTTCAGAGGAAGGTCAAAGTGCATATTGATTTACAGAATACTTAGATGCAGAAACCCCAAGGCAATGAGGAAATTTACACAACCTATATTTACATTGAGATACAAGTGATCCAAAAATAATTAAATAAGTCCTGTTTCCATAGCATAGTATTTAAGATCAGCATGGCTATCACGTTCATTTTTATTTATTTATTTATTTATTTATTTATTTATTTATTTATTTATTTATTTATTTATTTATTTATTTTTATTTATTTATTTATTTATTTATTTATTTATTTATTTATTTATTTATTTATTTATTTATTTATCTATTATTTATTTATTTTTATTTATCTAATTTACTTAATTATTTGTTTACTTATTTGTTTATTTTTATTTATTTATTTATTTACGAATTCATCAGAATATGAAAAAAATCTACATATATAAAAAGAAAATAAATTTCCGTTTTACCAACTACTCTTGATTTTAACTGTGTATAACAGTGTTTTTCACCAATATATTGCATTATTCATATATATTAATTTTGACTTTATCATATGTATATATAGTACAATCAAGTAGAAACATTAGGTATATTAAATATCACCGATTAAAGGTGAATTCAATTTTTATGCTGATGTTGAGGAAGAGAAAAGAGATAACATTGTTTTAAGTAATAGGATATCTTCACTTCGGTATATTCACATTTAAGCGATTTAAAGAAAAAATATTCGAATGGTTTGATTTTGAAATTAAGTATTTTAAAATGATTAGAATACCGTATTCTCAAAAAAAAAAAAATCAAAACTATTGTAGTATAGCACATTAATGTATGATCATGTAAAATACACTGCATATATGTAAGAGGAATGAAAAATCAATTATTTATTGCGAAAAAATCTGATCTGCTTAATTTTTAAATTTACTAGCAATATAATAATTATTTGATATCATTTACTTAAAACTAATACAGCAATACCTTAGTGTAATGTAGTTCACTGGCTGCCACAAAACCGCTTTATTTAAAGACATTTTCTACAGTTTTATGAAAAAATAATTCTTTCATAGAATTTTCTAAATCTTTTGTATGATGAGTAAAATTTAATGACGAATTGTTGTAATAAAAATTTCTTTTTCTGTTGATGTTATATTAAGTTAATGATACTGAATATCTTTTTAAAACATATCTTGGGCCATTTTTTCACTCGACTAACATACCCGAACAGTAAGCAAGTATTCAGAAATTTACAAAGAAAATAATGAAAATCGGAACATTTCTTAGCTATTAATTTTGTTTTTTTATTCAACACTTTTAAAATATATCATTTTAAACTTCTTTGCCCAGTTGTCTGCCAGTAATCAAGTCGCGACGCACTTTCGTCACTATACCACAAGTGGGTGGGGTAACGCTCGCAGAATTATCACCAATGCTGTCGTACTAATGCTTGGAGAAATTCTTTATGTGATGTTGTCTAAACGACCTCATATTCTTTTGAACCGATCTCCTTTTGAACATTTAGAAATATCTATTCTGTATTATTTACTCATTATTTGCTTATAGCCGAAATTTAAACACTTATCCGAGTACTATTCAACTTGACCTTCATTTGAAGAGTAATTTTCCGTGATTATCTTTCTTGGAAGCGCATAACGATGCGCACAGAAAACTACCGGAAACGTCTTTAATTAAGCGGAATCGATATTTATGAGTTCCCTTCAAACCGGAAATATGTCAACAATTTGATAGATTTCGGATGACAAAAATCCCATAATATACATTTAAAACATTATAAACAACGACAACAAAAAACATTTATTTATTTAACAACTTTTTACTGCAGGATATTCAGTGGATAACATTCTGGAAAGCAGTAGTTCTAAAGATGGCGGAATTGCTATTCCCATTCCACTTCCGGTCTATATTAGGACGCGTTCACCACAAGGTTCTGACAGTTTTGGGAAACCGAAAAAATGTCGCAGAAGTCGCACCGTATTTACTGATTTACAACTTATGGCTCTAGAAAAAAGGTTTGAGACACAGAAATACCTCTCCACCCCTGACCGCTTAGAGGTAGCAGAAGGCTTGGGGCTAACCCAACTTCAAGTGAAGACTTGGTACCAGAACAGGAGAATGAAGTGGAAAAAACAAGTACGAATGCAATATAATTTATTCAATCAGTTCTTTATTTTAAAAAGAAACCATTTTAAGAACATGCAATTTGTTAAATACATGTATATAATAAGAGTAAGAAGTATTTAGGCAAATAAATCGAAAGTGTGTCTATAAGCTTATAGCTTCCTACACAATCGAACTAAAATAAATTATGGATAAACCAAATGAAGAATAGTGTATCTTCACCGGATTTACTTAGTCTTATGTGACGTCAGAACGGAAATATGATACAACACTGACAGCCTCAACCGTGCGGTTACCACAATAGGTAGAGCGCTTGACTGTGAATTAGGCAACGCGGACGCTGCAGGTCACTTTCGTTGTTATTTTTTATGAAATCTTTTTTACGGTCATTCGAACTTTACCCCTGCTCTGGAATATACAGGGATTTTTAGTTCATTGCGAAAAGAAAAGCATTAGTACTAGTAAATTGCTTGACAGGAACGATGCGGTGACTGAACCGTGATCTTCTGAATTCAAAGTGGCTTTCTTTCGTGATCCCTAAGGTTGATCTTCTGAATTCAAAGTGGTTTTCTGTCGTGATTCCTAGGGTACACTACCCACACCACCACAACTATTAAGGGTTTTATAACTAAAGTAACCGATCAGTCAGCCCTTCGGTCCGTTTAATGTTTTAGGTCAATATAGTTATATGATGCCCTCACCGATAGTATGATATATCACTAGACTTATGTTGAGGTCGGTATAGGACATGAGAAAAGTTAAAGCTTTATTAGCCAAATACGATAGACTGAGGTCGATATAAATTTTATCTAACCCCTAATTTAACGTCATAATTTAAAGATTATTACTTATCTATTAAAATAAGACAGAAAAGTAATGACAATATAATTCTTTTTTCTTAGAAGCGCTATTGTCTTTTATAAATTTATAAAATCATCATTTGACAGTTGATAACATTCTAGCAAGCAGTAGTTCTAAAGATGGCGGAATTGCTATTTATTATAAAGAATGTTGACGGGTGAAATGGTCGTGTATAAACTTTTTTTTTTTTGCTGTGCACAATGTAACATATGTCATGCAGCTCGAGTTGTTTTTAAGCTTTCATCCTTTGTTACTGAATCGTTTTGAATGATTATATAACCGATGATAAAATTATTAGTTATATAACCTTTCATTTTTATTTTTATTGTAAATCACAAAAAAACTTGAAATAAACATGATTTAGCTTCATATGGACAGAATTATCTTTTGCAAATAAATGACATATTCATTGTCCTTAAAACAAATCAATTATATTGTAGTAGCAGAGAAACTTTTTTTACTTTTGCAAGAATCTATATTCACAAGGGAATATAATTGTTATGATTTCCTATATAACAATTTGACAAGCCGATATCTTTTAAATTATAGCATCTATGTTCTCTTTCTATCAGTCTCAATACATGTATATCTATTTCAATATCTATAAATCACACCTACAGCACTAAGAAGTTTGATATATATTTATGAATGGATTGGGTCATTTCTTTCTAACTGCAGGTTTTACAAGACGGATGTACAGAATCGCCGACCAAACCAAAAGGTCGACCAAGAAAAGAGACATCAGCCATCGAAAACAATGCACAAGACCCTACTAATGTTGGTGAAACATGTGTAGACGTTGAACAATTAAATGACAATGAAAGTGATGATGATGACGACGATAAAATAGTTAATGATAATAACAGTGGAAATTATGTTAATAAAAGCCGAGAATATTTGAGGCATTATCCGTTCAATGTGTGCTCCTCCTCGTCATCTTTAACATAATGTTAACTGTGTGAACAATTCAATATTCATGAATATAAATGGAATAACTTTTCGTATCTAAAATGTGTTATTTGCAAATTTCCGACTTTTGAAGTCTACGTTTTAATGTATACACGAATTACGTTGCCATGTTTTCTTTAGCCTTTGAACTTATCTTTTAATACTGACTTTAAAATCGATGGAATTAGTAAGTATTAGAGATGAAGATAACAAATAGATGGAGATAAGCAGCTCCTATATATTCCATTGTAATATCACTAATGCCTATAAAAGTGCAAAAAGTAGACATTTTGTTGCAAATAAAACTTAATGGATGTATATTTAATCCTTTTATATTATACACCATTTGAAAGTGAAATCTTTTATCTATTGCTGCATGGTGAAATATTGGTAACTTTCCATACCACTCACATGGAAAAACATAGCAGAACATACCCACTGAGCCAGTTTTTTTCGTCATATGTAGTTCTCTACCATTTATTTAAATGGGAACTGCAGATGTTTTTAGAAATTTGCAAATTTGCATAAAACACATTCTTTTCTTTTTAGATTTGTACATGTAGTTAGATATATTTGTCTCATTCAATTTAGAGAAATAAATATATGCAAGTATACAAAAACCCTTTTTCATCTAACTTATTCAAGAAATGTATTAGAATGAGTTACTCGCAAATCTGACAACAAAGACAATATAGTATACCTGAAGATGGCTCTTAAAAACAGTTTTAAATGAATTTTAATAAATCGTGTACAAATAAAATAACCAGAATATGATACAAATGCATATTGTTATCAATTCTAACACGACCCACATTTTCAATATTGAATATAGAAGGACCGAAAGTGTGTGTTATTATGCAATAAAGTCACAGTTGACGTTCAATATTTAGATCTACGTGACGTAATCATTATACATGTGACTATAACTCTAAAAGAGTCTGACGCGCTGAAAATAAGTACGGAATCAAATCAAGCGCAATTTTGCTTTAATATCAGGTACGGTAGCATTTATTAGTTGTCGTGTTAGAATCGAAATAATATATCCAAATCGGTGATTTTATCGCTTGATAACATCACTGTTTGTCGTTCGGATGCGCATCATTTTATTTTATATAATTTGTCGTATTCGAACTCCAAACAGTGATGATATTGAGCGATAAAATCACTGTTTGGGATGTATAATTTCTTAAAAAATTACATGATTATATGAATATGAATTTAGTATGTCTCCTGTTTTGTAAGAAGTCTGTTTAAAGCAATAACGTGCAAAATCGCCTTTAAAAGAGTTGATCCTATCCTAACTATATAGCTTTGTATTTATTAAACATTTTTGCCTGGATCTAAAATATTGGAACTAATCTTCTAATACATGCGTTTGTTTCTAAAGGAGAACGATTTTCCAGTAAAATGATTGTATCTTGATACGGAGGTTTTGATTCCTGCTATCAATTAGAGCTGACAGTGTGCCTGTCGAAACAATTAACGTAAACACATAATGGCTGACAGCAGTGCTTTGTTGGTAAATATACAATGACAGCTTCTGTAATCGGCAATTAGTGTTTAATGAGAGTTAAGGACTCACAAGACTTCTAGATAAATATCTAAGTTTCTTCCCTTCCATGTCATATTTAATCCGACCTACAAATGTATACGGATAAAATAATATATAGATATGCTAGTTAAACTTTAAAAATTATATTTTGGTAATATATATGTCATAATCATATGTTTTATATATACCATTTCACATTCAGGTTATATCTTTTTTATTTTATGTAAATCTATTTTTCAGCTAGATTCTTGTCAATTATTTAGTCCGATTTTAAATAAATCATGATCCAACATTATTTTAAACGTAAACGATTCATCAAGATACCTATAATCGAAATGATTTAATTGAAAAGGGCTATGCTAGATGTCATAGTAAGGAAGGTTATGACAAGCATGTTATTTGAGTGATGTCGAAATATCTTTAAACCTTATCGATCTTTTTCTTAGCACAAACATACCGATGGCTGAACGCAACACTGGTCTAACTTTTTTTTTTCAAAAATGACTTTTTGCATTTTTTAGCCGTATTGCATGAAATACATCAGTAAATAAAATATTAGAAATAATTGTGAACTTTTACGGGTTTTATTTACCACTTGGCATTTTGCTCTATCTCAAATGTGAGTATAACTTAAATGCAACTCAAGTTAGAACTGTGTTGCATTAATCAAAATTTTCTTATTGGATGATAACACTTACAAACTCCTGAGTTAGCAGAGTGTTGCTGTTAAATTGCAATAAATTAAAAATCATTATTGTTAATATTTGCGGATATTAAGTCAGGTCTGGCACTTCATAAATAGTTATTTATACATTTTACTTATTTTTGTTGCCAAAATTGCAGAATTTGTAAATCCAGGGCTCTTAATTAAATCTATTTTGTTTTCAAAAAAAACATTTATAAGTTTAAAATTGCTATACATTGTATTATAATCATATAAGATTGAAATAAAAAATAATAATAAATTAACCTTTCAAAAAGATTTATTATATTATTTCATTCACTGTTGATGAAAATTATTTACAAGACAATTTTTTTTAAATCATAGTGATGTAACAAGATCTCCCACCCTCCCATCCTATGTACAATTTAATTGAAGTTTGGACAAATCACTTTCATAAAAGTTTTCTCCAGAATAATTATGTGAACTATAAAATGACTGGATATTGAAAAGTATATTAATGTAGCTTTAAATTCAAATTAGATACTAATAGCATACATGTGAACTCTCCAAATTTTAGCGGGAGACTCTCACTTTCTGCAGCCATATTTTCAAAGAAATTTCATAAAACAAAGGGTATTTTCACAAATTAAAGAAATCTCTCTATTTTTGATGACAGAACTTCATTCTTTGTTTATTGCAAATTCTAAAATCTCCCTCTTATTGAAGAAAAATCTCCCACTTCATCATCAAATAAAGTTCACATGTATGTAATTGATTTATTGATTGATTGATTTATTTGTGTATATATATATATGTCATATTACAAAACAAATTAAGACAATTTATCACAGTTATATCAGTCACATCGTTTATAACACAGTAATTAATTGAAATATAATAACTTTACATTCATAATTAAATCAAAGATCTTGTTGACTTCAAGACAATATATACAACACAGGATAACCCATGAAAGTTCAATATAAAATAGAGAACTTATTTCCAATGGGGTCCTTTGATGGTAAAGAATATATTTTCTTGAGAACTGGCATTCAGGTCCATACTTAGAGATGATATACTTGACTGATGTTAAATTTCTAAGATCATATTAATTTCTATTGCACATTATGTTAATTACATATATCACATTAATAGAACCATGATAAAATTTTCACTTTCATGTTCAGTATATTTTTTTAATAACAAAAATGTCCAATTTATAGAATTAATGAAGTTTTTATAGCTACCTTGAAATTTGGTAAAAATCAAGTTAGACCAGTGTTGCGTTCAGCCATCGATACATACATTTTAGTACAGGGCTTTACTCAGATTTCTTATCTCATATGTGTGATTTCCAGCTATCTGATCGCATATATGTAATTTCCAGCTATCTGAGGGCATAGATACTAGAGGATTGTTAGGTCATGTTAGGATTAAGTTAATCAAAAATAGTCAATAAAAATACTTATTTCGTAAATACTTATGTTGACCTAAATAGAGTTGTTTTTCTTGTAATACAGTATTGCTTGCTCGTAAGTTTTTAGACAATTCTTAGAGCATTTTTGCCGTGTAATTATTATAAGTAATGGCGACAAATCATGTCCGATTTAATTATCTAAATGCATCATACACGTCACATCTTTTTACAATCTTTCTTAGAAACTAGTTAATGACTAGAATGATATTTGTAATTCTCACTAGGTATTAGTTTAGTTTAGATAAAACTACTAACAAGTTAGTTTAATTTGTTATTAAATATCAATGACTTTTTGAATACACAATCCGGAGCTAACCAGTACACATATCATTCTATTAGTCGTGACACGAGTATGACTCCGACTGATTAAATTACAGTAATTTTGATTTTTGACCCTAATAAACTTGTATTTTACATTAAATGCTTAAAATATAACCAAACTAGTAAGAAATGCGGATAAGTTATCACTTTAATCATGAGTAAGCATTTAAACTTGGTAGCGAAAAACTCTCTTTTTTAGAGAATGGTATAAGAAGCATGTCTAATATTTGATAAAGTTATAAGCGTGCAAAACTTTGCTCAGCTTAGCTTATCTAAAACATAAGACATATGGGTTCAAAGAGACATATTTGTTTTGCCAATCCGAAAATATAGATTCAACCAAACAAAATGAATTAATGTCTAGGCTTTTAAGTTTGTCCTTTTACGCCATGCTTCATAATCCCTGATCTCCTTTCAAAATCCTATTCTATTTAGTTTCGCACATTGTTTTCGTGTTTAGCGCATACACACTTTTTACTTAGGCGAATATTTTCAAATACAAAATTTAGCCAGTTCATGTGAAATGTTGGATTCTGCTTACGCCGGTGCTAGAGGGCGTAGATCGTAGCTTGCACTTTCCCGTACCGTCAATCAAACCGAGCCGGCAACATTTTCTATTTTGGTGTTTTGGACATTCTTTAGGGATTATAATTCTCTCTATTTGTCCAAAACCTGACAAATTTCAAAAACTTTTCAAACTTTCTTCCTCTTTTTCTTGAAATTAAGGAGTGTTTATTTCAGTTTTTATTTTTGTTCTTTCTCTTCTTGTTTTCTTCTTGTTTTCTTCTAAAAAAAAATAAGAAGACCTTGGACAACACGACAGTGTTGAAAATAAGAATTCTGCACTATAAGACATATTTAAACTTCCAGCTGCTTAAAAAAAGGTATTTATTTTCATTTAGCTGTATGTAGTAAGTGCAACAGAGGACACATAGAAATGACGTGCGGCTGGAGACAAATCCCTACAATTATTATTAGACGCCGCGTGCACGCGTCGTCTAGTAGATATGTATTTGTCCATATAGCAATGGGGAAAAATTTAGACTTTACTTTGTGTGTTGTTTTTTTTTTAATAAAATCACACTTTTTTCAGCATATCACAGAGCTTTAAGGGGTTAAAAAATCGTTTGACTGAAATGACAGTGCTATGTCTGAATATCATTTTGTTTTTTTTCTCATTATCTTATTTTATCTACCTAATAAATTATAATAACGTGCCAATGAGCAGATCGTTCTAAAACTTAACGGTTGAGAGAGGTAACGACTAAGGCAGTGTCACTCACTTCATTTGCTCCGCTTCTGTTGAAGTTCGGCTCCGCCTAAAATTGTCGCCAAATTTAATTTCATGCCCCATATGCTAGCATTTAGTCTTCGTTGACTAGGGGAGGGAACCAGGACAACTATGATCAATATCACTCGACGAATCATTAAATTACAAAGTCTAAACCACGCCCTCTATCAGAGAGGCGGTTCTCCCTCAACCGTTTAGAAAGAACGCTTAGCTCAACACAGACCCGTCTATGGTCTAATGACGGGAACCAAATTCGGACAAGGAACAAGGGGTGTGACGAAAATACGCAACGGAGATATTTTTTTTGCGCTACGGGCGCAGCGGATTTTTTTTTTTTTGCAAAACAGGCAAAACATGTGATTCGTGAAAATAATTAACATTTAAGTTAGAAAACAAATTGTCTGAGTGAAAAAGTACGTTTATTTTAAAACGTATCACAAATATTTGCAATAGGTTATTTTGAAGGATTCTGTGACTGATGATTGTTCTCTTTTGCCTAAATTTTATATATCATTTAGTGGTTCTAGATTCCAGGCGAATATGCAAGCTTGTGTTTAATCAAATAGTTTAATCTTTTATATATAAGTAAACAATACGTTATTAAGAATTGACTATATTTAACAATTTATTCATAACCATTACTTGATATTACAGACATATTTTTGCTATTTATAAAATAACAGAACAGTTCGTCCTCAAAATCATTCGAACGTTATGCAATTCGCACCAATATTTAAATGGATATATTCTCGGCACATATTGTCTTGAATTTATTTCAAGTATACCAATCATTTCAATTTACTTGTTATCCAATTTATTTTGCTTCGACCAGACGTTTCAATCTTTGTCGCAACAGACATACATTTCAGAATTTCAGACATGTCGTTACTTTGTGACTTTATGCATTAGGTTTTACTTTTTCACAAAAATATGCAACTTGATTATTAAACAACGAGCACATACCAAGAACATGGAGAAAAAAATTGATTAGTGCTTCGGATATTCAACTGTAATAGAAAACGATTTTCAATGCTGATTTTGTACATTACCTGTGACTGTTCACATTTGGCGGCAACTTTGACGTGCAGCATCAACATTTAATTTGTTATCAACTAAAGTGTAGCTGAGGAAAAGTCTCTCATTTTTGTAATGAACGAAAACACAAGAAACAATTAGTTGTGAGATAATGTCTGTGTTTGAAATGTTTTAGATAATACTTAAAATGAAGTATTCAAGTGAACGTCTTGATTAGCACGTAAATTCAAAGTATAGTATCGAACAATAAATAACATAAAATTGCTATTATCATTGAAAATATTGTAACACATTTTGTCATATGTAAGATTTTTAGACCAAAGCTTAAAAGTAACAGATATTTACGATTGTTTTACTTTTAGAAAATCGTAAAGCTATCTGTCAATTTTACTGTCAAATAAAAGATACCTTTGAGAATGTATATTGCTTTTAAAAATTATCTTGTATCCCAACAATCATACATAGTAAAATACTTTCAGGTTTCATTCGAGAACAATCGAGATAGATTAAAGAATTAAGCGACAACAATAACGTACTATGTTGTTTTAAGTATGTTCGAATCTTCCAGGATAAGATGGGCTAGACAAATGGATTTTTATACTCACGAAAGAATTAAACATTAACCCAAAGAATATGTCTGGCAAAATCTTGGCATTTTTGGTTTCAATGGTAGAATCTATTTAATATTTTAACATATGAACATATAATCATTTAAAAGAATAAAAGATTAATACACGGCCGGTAGGGCCGGAAGGTGATAATCAGCCCGCAAAATTAATAATGACCCCGAGGGCATTATTCATTTCAGGGCCGATTATCACCTTCTGGCACAACTAAGACGTGTATTAATGTCTTTAATACACTTGGTAGATCTAATAGTAGCATTTTTCTAAAAAATATACTTTGAAATGTCTTTCGTTGAAATTCCTGTCTGCATTTCTACTGCAGTAACTTCTATAGAGTTGTTTACTTTTCGTCTGTTCAAGGTACACTACTGTAGAATCTAGACGCACGTTTTATTTTCATTAGATCTATTTTCGGAATTAATTTCTCGTATTATTTCTTTAAATTTCAATAGTAATTAAACTGTGTGTGTACGAAATACGCTTCAGCTCTCATAATAATATCAAGCGATTCATGCTTAAAACCTACTTTCATTTTTTACAATTAACCGTTTGATGACGTAAATTTTGACGTCATTATATCAGTTTGTGCATGTGCAGTCTTGTTCAGCGGGCCAGCGGGCTGATAACTAGTTCTTGGCCCGGGTCGCAATCTCATAATAGGTCACGTGACACTAATAATCAGTTGAAATCATAAGCGATTTTGTTACTATATATAGTAACAACAAGTGTGTTAATTACCTTAAAAAGATTGGTGACTACCGAGATATTTTTTCAATAGCCCTATGATTTAAATACGTATAAATCTCGATAAATTTTCATTATATTTCTGATCCTTAAAGATCGTTCAGCACGAAATTATTGTTTTGCTTGTGGTACTTTTTAGCTCTATGTTTTCGGACCTTTTTAAAGTTGGGTGGTTCCAGTATTCCCCACTTGAATACAGTTTAATCACCCTTAGGATATGCATCGTCGGATACCCACGATTGATAAACATGTCACATAATGATGAATGATAATGGTTCGGCCGTGGGTATCCGACGATGAGGATATGTGGCCTCTTTTTAAATTTGTCTTTTGACAGCATATCAGTGATATGCAGGCTTAATCACTTCAGACCCCCTTTCAAAATTCCATCTTATTTAGTTCTGGTTAGGGCACACGCATTCCATTAATTGGGGACCATACGCCACTTTCCATGGAATGGCATTAACGTGTCACACTGAATATTCCATGATAACCTCCGCATGTACAAATCTGCGGATGTTTCTAAATTCAAAATTTCACCATTACCATAATTAAATGTTGAATTCTGCTTAAGCCGGTGCTAGGGGGCGTGGACGGTAACTTCAACTTTCCATTACCGTTCATGAACAGCTCACTCAAACCGAGCCTGCAACATTTTGTCGTTTTGGGCGTTCTTATGGGATTCTTTATTTCTCTCTATTATTTCAAAATGTTGTGTTTTAAAGGAAAATCCAAGATCAGGTAGGTTAGATCAAAAAGCTTAAAAAGAATAAGCTTCTGCACAATCGATATCATAGGACCAAAAGAAACCAAGAACAATTTTATCAACAAAATATAATTTTCAAGTGTACAGTTATTACAATTACCAGCTATAAATCGATGCAAAACCCTGCAAAAAATAAAGGTATAGTCAGCATATCATATCATCAATAATCAATTCAGTCACGAAGTGAATCTGAATTTATACTTTCTTAATAAGCTTTAATTGGTCTCGTTTTTTGGACATGCCATTGAAGGTTTAACCCGTATGAGCATTTTTTGTAAATTTTGAATAAATGTCTTATAACCATGTAAATGTTTCCTTTATTCTTTCATCTTGTTGATTTTAAAAGTGAACAAACAGTTAATAATCAATGAGAAACAAATTAGGACAATGAGAAGAGTAGAAATTACATACATATTATTTTTCTAAGGCGATGCTGTCTGTGAAGGGACAATACTGAAATGGTGAACGAGTTCTTGGAACCTGTAAGAAAACGAAAGAATTATACTAGACGACATTTTTAGGTCTCAAGTTAAACCGCTATAAAGTTTCAACTTTGCTTACAGGGGGACAATAATTAATGTGTGTTTGCATACGCCCCTTAAGCGATTGTGTTGAGCTTATGTAAATTGTACATACTTTACACCATCCACATTTCACTTTCTGCGTATCAATTGGATTGACACAGAAGATGTCAATAAACTTATTGTAAAAACGACATCATTTTCAGGATGAATTATGATTCCACTGTATATTGTTGGTAAGGTAGGGTAAATATCACAGCGATCGCAAAAACTAAATGGAATTGTAATATCTGTCATATGTTACGGTTCGGATCAGAATATCAGTCCCGACGGTACTCCGTTTATTGGACGGTTACGAGGCTTGCCGAGATGAATTCCCATGATTCATGATGGTACGTTTCATCAGACAATATACAAAATAACATGAAGTGAGTCCAAATATATATTTTTGGGCGTCCGTGACCGAGTGGTTGAAGTCGTTGACTTCAAACCACTTGCTGTAGGTTCGAAATGAATCAGGAACATTGTATTCGTTTTTTCTTCATGTAAGGACTATCCAGTTAGCTTACGGAACGCTGGTGGCTATGCGGGTGTTCGCTAGTATCTGGAACAATGCACGGAGGCACACATGCGGTTATCCTCTTCTAGTTTAACAGAAAAGTCGTCATACGGTATGTTCTCTACTGTGTCGGTCCGAGGTAAAACTCAGTCAAATACAAAAATTAACATTTGTATGTAAAACGAAGATTACGAGAAATAATCCAACAGTTGAAGATAAAAAAAGAAAATGAAAGTTTATATGCCATTATAACGGCAAGTGTAAATCTTATGGTATGTTTCTACTTACGAATGGCATATCAACGGTACTGAATGATCAAGAAGTCCTGACAGATATTTGTGTCCGGCCTGTTCACACGCTTGTTCTGTTGGATCACTTCCTACAACATCAATCATCAGCTGTAAATCTTTCTTGATTGTGTCTAGGTTTACAAGGTTCGCTGTAATGATAAAAAAAAATGTTTATTGCTTTTCTTCCGCTCTTTACGCATGTGTTCTAAGTATAATTCAAATAATGCTCTTTGAAAATCAATCTCGTTTTGAATGATCAAAGCGTTTCTTCGACGTAAAATATCTGATTACTCATTTTTAGGCATATTGCTTTCATATTCGCCAAATTAGGTTAAAGCCTTCATCCTTGTGGTTAATTATTTAGCTCGGCAATATGCTTTCCAATTTCCAAATACTATTAAATACAGTCCAATAAATAAATGTCTTCATAACTTATTAAGTAAGTGACACATCGCATAAAAAGAGGAAGATGATTATTCCCTCTAACAAGTCATGATAAGATGCTGCATTGAACTATTCTCAGAGTGAGTTCTGCGTGGTACATTATTTTCTTTTGCACTTAATTCACAAAGTCGATATCGAAGTATATATAAAACGGACAAAAAATGCCATTTTATGACATTTTAAGTATCTGTAACGTACACAGTGTATTCAACAAATATCGTTTCCCTGCAGCTGAAGCTGTTGTTGTTTGTGCAGGTACAATGCTAAAATGATGGACGAGCTCCTGGAATCTGAATGTATAAACATATGACTAATTAAAATTATTGCAAGATGAATTCCAATGATACATGGTGGTACGTTTCATTAGACATTATACAACATAGCATGGACGATAACAAACGCGTTTTAGTTTTGCAAAGCAAATGTATGTTTTGGGCGTCCGTGACCGAGTGGTTAAAGTCATTGACTTCAAACCACTTGCTGAAGGTTCGAATCCCATCACAACCTTTACATTCGTGCTTTGTTATGTGAGGACTATCCAGTTAGCTTTCGGAACGTCGGTGGGTAGTTGGGTGCTTGCTTGTGACTGAAACAATGCACGGGGGACAACCGAGGTTATCCTCTTCTAGTTAAACAGGAAATATGTCATACGGTGTACCTTCTGCTGTGTCGGTCCAAGTTAAAACTAAGGCGATTAAAAGAAATAAACAATTGTATGTTAAACGAAGATTACGTGGAATAATCCAACAGTTGAAGATACAAAAAAAATAAAGTTTATATGCCGTTATTACGGCAAATGTAGGGTTAAACTCTTCTGCGACAAGGGATTAGCCAGCCTGGTTTTTATGGCGATGTGGTTTACAAACTTCGTAAGATTTTGGGTCATGGTAATTTTTCTGCTGTTTTTACTAAAATCATTAAACGTTTTATTAAAAGAGGTTATGACCCTACTATTTTAAGACATACTGCATGTTTAGTGTTCAACCCTTTTACAGTTGGACACTACACTTTCTCTTTTGATTGCATCTGACGGACCAAGTGGGAGACTCTATGATGGATAGTTCGTAAAGCCCTTTGGACTGAATTGTCTTAATGTTCGTCTTCTGCCTTGCTTCGTCGGGCCCTTGTAGGTGATTTTCTTGTTGCTCTGTCTTCCTTTAGGACATTGAGTACTTTTGTTATGGTCATTGGGTTTACTTTTATATGTTTCTACATGATCATTTTAGTGTTTTACTTATTTAACCTTTTGTAACCATGACACACTGTTAGAATTTCACTTGGCGGGATTCATTTTATTTACACTGTCTCGTTTATAGGAACATGGTGGGGCTAAGAGCGAGGTTTGGTGCACCATTAACCGGTTTAAACTCCCCAGCAGTCATTATTATGCTGCTGACCGTTCCAAGGCGGCGCCCCACTGTGTTCCTCAGATGTATGTCTATGTTGTTTCATACTGTTTTTTGGTGACACTTTTGCTTGTGTCCCTTGTTGTTTTCTTCGTCTACGGTAAGTATCTTCCCCATTGCTCTAGTTTTTATTTCTTTGATTAAACCCCCCCCCCCCTTCCCCCGGTCTTCTGTCCCCTTCCCCTTTGTGGGCCTATTATTATTTTCTTTGAATTCCTAATCAGTTACAAATTATTTATCATTTAATGATTAACGGGTCGTTGCCCTGTCCTTTTTATGTTTGGGGTCCGCCTGGGCTCCTTGCCGTTGGTTCTTGTTGCTGGGTCATATGGGGGTTGCGTTCATTGAACGCCGCCTTTCCTTGTTGATCTTGTTTATCATATTTTTTGACTTACGAATGGCATATCAACGGTACTGAGTGATCAAGAAGTCCTGACAGATATTTGTGTCCGGCCTGTTCACACGCTTGTTCTGTTGGATCACTTCCTACAACATCAATCATCAGCTGTAAATCTTTCTTGATTGTGTCTAGGTTTACAAGGTTCGCTGTAATGATAAAAAAAAATGTTTATTGCTTTTCTTCCGCTCTTTACGCATGTGTTTCTAAGTATAATTCAAATAATGCTCTTTGAAAATCAATCTCGTTTTGAATGAATCAAAGCGTTTTCTTCGACGTAAAATATCTGATTACTCATTTTTTAGGCATATTGCTTTCACATTGGCCAAATAAGGTTAAAGCCTTTATTCTTGTGGTAAATTATTTAGCTCAATAATATGCTTTTCGATTTGCAAATACTACTTCTTACAGTCCAATAAATAAATGTCTTCATATCTAATTAAGTAAGTGACACATCGCATAAAAAGAGGAAGATGAAAATTCACTCTAATAAGTCATTATAAGATATTGTATTGAACTATTTACAGAGTGAGTACTGCCTGGAAAAATTATTTTCTTTTGCACTTAATTCAGAAAGTCGATATCAAAGTATATATAAAACAGACAAAAATTGCAATTTTATGAGATTTTAAGTATCTTTTACGTACAGAGTGTATCCAACAAATATCGTTTCCCTGCGGCTGATGCTGTTGTTGTTTGTGCAGGTACAATGTGAAAATGATGGACAAGCTCCTGGAATCTGAATGTATAATATAGATAAATACAGAATTCCTAAAGAAAGCCCAACACGGTAAAATTGAAAATGTTGCAGGCTCGGTTTGATTGAGCCTGTTCATGGACGGTACTGGAAAGTGCAAGTTATCGTCCACGCCCCCTAGCACCGGCTTAAGCAGAATTCAACATTTAAACATGAAATAGTAAGATTTTGAATTTAGAAACATCCGCAGATGTATAAACCTATGATTAATTAAACTTAATACAAGATGAATTTCAATGATGCATGGCGGTACGTTTCATTAGACATTAGACAACATAGAATAGACGATAACAAATGCGTGATAGTTTTGCAAAGCAAATATATGTTTTTGGGCGTCCGTAACCGAGTGGTTGCAGTCATTGACTTCAAACCACTTTATATAGCTTCGAATCCCATGACGAACTTTGGATTCGTGCTTTTGTTTTGTGAGAGACTATCCAGTTAGCTTACGGAACGTCGGTGGCAACTTGGGTGCTTGCTTGTGACTGAAACAATGCACGGGGGACAACCGAGGTTATCCTCTTCTAGCTAAAACAGGAAAGATGTCATACGGTGTCCCTTCTACTGTGTCGGTCCAATGTACAACTCAGGCGATTAAAAAAAACAATTGTATATAAAACGAAGATAACGTGGAATAATCCAACAGTTGAAAATACAAAAAAAAGAAAGTTTATATGCCATAATTACGGCAAATGTAAGGTTTGACTTACGAATGACATATCAACGGTACTGAGTGATCAAGAAGTCCTGACAGATATTTGTGTCCGGCCTGTTCACACGCCTGTTCTGTTGGATCACTTCCAACAACATCAATCATCAGCTGTAAATCTTTCTTGATTGTGTCTAGGTTTACAAGGTTCGCTGTAATGATAAAATTTGTTTTTAGTGCTTTTTACGCTCTTTTCGCATGTGTTCTAAGTATATCTTTGAATTTAAATTCAAATATTGCTTTTTGAAAATAAATCACGATTTGAATGATTTAAGCGTTTCTTCGACGTAAAACATCTTATTACTCATTTTTAGGCATATTGCTTTCACATTCGCCAAATTAGGTTAAAGCCTTTATCCTTGTGGTTAATTATTTAGCTCGGCAATATGCTTTTCAATTTCCAAAAACTATTTAATAAAGTCCATTATATAAATGTCCTCAAAACTTATCATGTAAGTGACACATCGCATAAAAAGAGGAAGATGATTATTCAATCTAATAAGTCATGATAAGATGCTGCATTCAACTATTTACAGAGTGACTTCTGCCTGGAAAATTATTTTCTTTTACACTCAATTCACAAACTCGCTATCAAAGTATATATAAAACGGACAAATTGCAATTTAACGAGATTTTAAGTATCTTTTACGTACACAGTGTATCCAACAAATATCGTTTCCCTGCGGCGGCTGATGCTGTTGTTGTTTGTGCAGGTACAATGTGAAAATGATGGACAAGCTCCTGGAATCTGAATGTATAAACCTATGATTAATTAAACTTAATACAAGATGAATTACAATAATGCATGGTGGTACGTTTCATTAGACATTAGACAACATAGCATAGACGATAACAAATGCGTTTTAGTTTTGCAAAGCAAATATGTTTTTGGGCGTCCGTGACCGAGTGATTGACTTCAAACCACTTGATGTAGGTTCGAATCCCATCACGAACTTTGGATTCGTGCTTTTGTCATTTGAGGACTATCCAGTAAGCTTACGGAACGTCGGTGGCTAGTTGGGTGCTTGCTTGTGACTGAAACAATGCACGGGGGACAACCGAGGTTATCCTCTTCTAGTTAAACAGGAAAATTGTCATACGGTATGCCTTCTACTGTGTCTGTCCAAGGTACACTTCAGGCGATTAAAAAAATAAACAATTGTGTGTAAAACGAAGATTACGTGGAATAATCCAACAGTTGAAAATATAAAAAAAGTGAAAGTGTATATCATTTTATAACGGCAAATGTAAGTTTTGACTTACGAATGGCATATCAACGGTACTGAGTGATCAAGAAGTCCTGACAGATATTTGTGTCCGGCCTGTTCACACGCTTGTTCTGTTGGATCACTTCCAACAACATCAATCATCAGCTGTAAATCTTGCTTGATTGTGTTCAGGTTTACAAGGTTCACTGTAATGATAAAAAATGTTTTTAGTGCTTTTCTTGTGCTCTTTGTGCATGTGATCTAAGTATATCTTTGAATTTAAATTCAAATATTTCTCTTTGAAAATAAATCTCGATTTGAATGATAAAAGCGTTACTTCGACGTACAACATCTTATTACTCATTTTAGGCATATTGCTTTCACATTTGCCAAATTAGGTTAAAACCTTTATCCATGTGGTTAATTATTTAGCTCTGCAATATGCTTTTCGTTTTCCAAATACTATTTAATAAAGTCCATTATATAAATGTCCTCAAAACTTATCATGTAAGTGACACATTGCATAAAAAGAGGAAGATGATTATTCAATCTAATAAGTCATGATAAGATGCTGCATTCAACTATTAACAGAGTGACTTCTGCCTTGAAAATTATTTTCTTTTACACTCTATTCACAAACTCGCTATCAAAGTATATATAAAACGGACAAATTGCAATTTAACGAGATTTTAAGTATCTTTTACGTACACAGTGTATCCAACAAATATCGTTTCCCTGCGGCTGATGCTGTTGTTGTTTGTACAGGTACAATGTGAAAATGATGGACAAGCTCCTGGAATCTGAATGTATAAACCTATGATTAATTAAACTTAATACAAGATGAATTACAATAATGCATGGTGGTACGTTTCATTAGACATTAGACAACATAGCATAGACGATAACAAATGCGTTTTAGTTTTGCAAAGCAAATATGTTTTTGGGCGTCCGTGACCGAGTGATTGACTTCAAACCACATGATGTAGGTTCGAATCGCATGACGAACTTTGGATTCGTGCTTTTGTTATGTGAGGGACTATCCAGTTAGCTTTCGGAACGCCGGTGGCTAGTTGGGTGCTTGCTTGTTACTGAAACAATGCACGGGGGACAACCGAGGTTATCCTCTTCTAGTTAAACAGGAATGATGTCATACGGTGTCCCTTATACTGTGTCGGTCCAAAGTACAACACAGGCGATTAAAAGAAATAAACAATTGTATAAAAACGAAGATTACGTGGAATAATCCAACAGTTGAAGATACAAAAAAGAAAGTTTATATGCCATTATTACGGCGAATGTAATGTGTTCTACTTACGAATGGCATATCAACGGTACTGAGTGATCAAGAAGTCCTGACAGAATTTTGTGTCCGGCTTGTTCACACGCTTGTTCTGTTGGATCACTTCCAACAACATCAATCATCAGCTGTAAATCTTTCTTGATTGTGTCTAGGTTTACAAGGTTCGCTGTGATGATAAAAAATGTTGATTATTTTTCTTGCGCTCTTTGCGCATGTGTTCTAAGTATATCTTTGAATTTATATTCAAATAATGCTCTTTGAAAATTAATCTCGATTTGAATGATTTAAGCGTTTCTTCGACGTAAAACATCTTATTACTCATTTTAGGCATATTGCGTTCACATTGGCCAAATTAGGTTAAAGCCTTTATCCTTGTGGTTAATTATTTAGCTCGGCAATATGCTTTTCTATTTCCAAATACTATTTAATAAAGTCCATTATATAAATGTCCTCAAAACTTATCATGTAAGTGACACATCGCATAAAAAGAGGAAGATGATTATTCAATCTAATAAGTCATGATAAGATGCTGCATTCAACTATTTACAGAGTGACTTCTGCCTGGAAAATTATTTTCTTTTACACTCAATTCACAAAGTCGATATCAAAGTATATATAAAACGGACAAAATTGCAATTTAACGAGATTTTAAGTATCTTTTACGTACACAGTGTATCCAACAAATATCGTTTCCCTGCGGCTGATGCTGTTGTTGTTTGTGCAGGTACAATGTGAAAATGATGGACAAGCTCCTGGAATCTGAATGTATAAACCTATGATTAATTAAACTTAATACAAGATGAATTCCAATGATGCATGGTGGTACGTTTCATTAGACATTAGACAACATAGCATAGACGATAACAAATGAGTGATAGTTTTGCAAAGCAAATATATGTTTTTGGGCGTTTGTGACTGATTGGTTAAAGTCGTTGACTTCAAACCACTTGATGTAGGTTCAAATCCCATCACGAACTTTTGATTCGTGCTTTTGTTATGTGAGGACTATCCAGTTAGCTTACGAAACGTCGGTGGCTAGTTGGGTGCTTGCTAGTGCCTGAAACATGGCACGGGGGACACCTGAAGTTATCCTCTTCTAGTTAAACAGGAAAATTGTCATACGGTATGCCTTCTACTGTGTCTGTCCAAGGTACACTTCAGGCGATTAAAAGAAATAAACAATTGTAGTGTAAAACGAAGATTACGTGGAATAATTCAATAGTTGAAGATACAAAAAATGAAATTTTATATGCCTTTATTACGGCAAATGTAAAGTTTGACTTACGAATGGCATATCAACGGTACTGAGTGATCAAGAAGTCCTGACAGATATTTGTGTCCGGCCTGTTCACACGCTTGTTCTGTTGGATCACTTCCTACAAGATCAATCATCAGCTGTAAATCTTGCTTGATTGTGTCTAGGTTTACAAGTTTCGCTGCAATGATAATATTTTTTATCTTTATCACACGCTCGTTTATGTCAGGTTCCAATATAAGCGTTTAATTCTTTAGCTCTCGATCTGAGTCAATAAAGTAGAGAAAATCTTTATAGGCAACAAAATGCAAGCTCGATTAAATGGAACGAACCTGTTCTTAGACGGTTCTGGAAAGAGCAGTTATTGCCAATGTCCCTAGCACCGGCTTTAAAAGAATTCAATAGTCAACACGAAATTGATTTTGCTTTTAGAAACATCTTTATACATGTGTTTTTGTTCATACATAGGGTATCGGGAAATCTACTATGAAACACTTGTGTGCAATTTCATGAAAATGCATAAAATAAAATTCTGTTTCAAAGGTATGCTACGCCCAAGTACGGGTGGTGTAAAGTTTTAAGGTTTAAGAATGGCAATGTCCAAAGAAAATTATACAGAGATAAAGACAGAATATGCTACAATTTATTGACAATTAAGGTATGCATTCATTTAACTTAAAGGTGCAAATACTTTTAATATTTAACATACGATTCAAATTAGCTTACAATAAAGCAAGCAACGTTATTTCTACAGTTTGTACTTTATTTATTTCAATCCAAACATTTGAACTGCCGTAAAAACATATGGTTTAACAACGTGGAAACACTTATAGCATTGTTACTTATACAGTCAGACTAAACACAAAAGGTGTTTCTTATATATAGTTTTTCTCTTAATATTTGATAGTTTCTAAAATAAATAGGCTTAATTATATAGTCATCGATTCCTGAATTTGGTATGCCTTAACCTAAAATGGACTTTTTAAGTTTCAATTTTTGAAACTGTTCATTATCAGTTTGTGTGATATCAAGATGAAATTTTAAAAATCTCAGCCAACTGTATAAAACCTGGACATACTGTGAAGCTTGTCACGACTCTATACTGCCAGGGGCGTGAGGGATGTTGCACGTTTTTCATTATCGACTCGATCAAACCGAGTCTGCAATTTTTGTGATTAATGCTCCGAGGGACCACACTTTATCCAGATTTCTATACTGATAACAAAGGCTAATCACTTTCGATTCCATCAGGTTAAGGCTGAATATTTGTGAAACTCTCATTGAGTCAATTACTACCCTGTGTACTATATAAATAAGTAAATTTTAAAAGAGTTTATTTGATGTTGTGATAGATAATCGTAAGACAAACTATCAATTCAACACTTACAAATGTCATTTAAAAGATATCTCTTCTCTGGATGGGCAAATACCAGTGCCGGTAAAACAAAAAGTCCGAAAAATATATTCATTGTTTCTGAAAAATAGAAGAAATATGCAATAACATTTTTACAGTCTTGTGTTCATTCAAAGGTAACAAATCATATTCTTCAACAAATTATGTTTTCGAAGCAACTTCATGACACACCGAATTTTGTATAAAAAATGAAATTGCTTATTGCGAGCGAACTGTCCGATTATTTGTGTGTATTATGTAACATTTTAAGAGAGTTCGTCCATATTGTACCATATATAATTTACTTGATAGTAATTAGAATGTGGCAACAAACCACGAAAATATTTTATTCATAAAATGTTGGTAAATATGAGCTACATGATCTGATATAATAATAAATTGTTCTGGAACAATATATTATTATACCATAGAACTGTTCATACTTAATCACTCAGAACTCTAAACATTTTTTTTTCAAGAGATACTTATTATATATAAAGAAACAACAGATGATATGAAGCTGTTCATGACTTTAAATTTCATTGTTCTTGATTGAAATATGGAATATATTTTTACAAAATATGATAAAATTCCATATGTTTTCACTAGTCGGAATTTTTATCATGTTAAGTGGAAATGTATCGCATATTTCACGAAAAATGAAAAATAAAAGAATAACCTTTTTGTTTAATGTAACCTTCATGGAAAAATGTTGTTTACTATTACACATATTTATATGTACAGTGCAGTAATACATTGATTTACTATAGGTGCGAATTTAAATCCTCAGTTATCTACGACATCTTGAACCATTTTGAAAAAAATAACAAGGTAATTTCCGATAATGAAATGAATAGCTGAAACTACTGACGGCAACAGAGAAACAGCCGAAAAAGAAGTCCCAAAAATAAATACGATGTTTGGCTCCGCACATATTCATATTTATATTTCATATTTGTTTTTTTTCTTTCACTCACAAGTTATATATTCGGCTAATATAGCACCATATTTCATGGGTCTTAATATGAACTTATCGGGGAGCATTTATTAATTTTTACTTCGTTCTTTAAAATTATTGCTTTCAATTTGTAGATTCATATTTTGTATAGCGTGTAAATTAATTTAAACTTAATGTTTTGATTTTGAACTTTTCTTTTGTCTATATCGGTATATTATTGTACACACGAACATTTAATTAATATCTATACATAACGTTGCTTCAAAACGATTACATTCAATTTTTATTTAATTAATATCAATGTTTGCAATATCTTACCTCTAGCCTTAATCCAACTGTAAACTGATGTACGAAGGATGTTTAGGATGTTTTTCTCGTCTTTTATACATTCAGTATAGACTTACGAGAGGCCCTTACAAGGTTTGTTACTTGTAACTTATCAACTATTTCATTGTATGTAAAGTATATTACATGATGAAAGATTATGAACGTCGTTTGACATATATTTGCCGACATAGCTGACCCTTCATTCTTCTTACCGTTCATGATAAAACCGTGTGTATTTATAACAGATGCTTTATCACAATCTTATCAATTTCAGAAACGCTGTTTATTCGTTTTTTTCCTTTTTCCTTCTTCTTCTTCTACCACTTCTTCGTCATGTTCTCCTTCTTATAGACTTGTTGAAATTACACAGTGCTTATTTCAGTTGTACTTTGCTTTTATTTCTTTTCATGTTAATTTGGATAGTGCTTTTTGAAAAAAATGGTCAGAGAGAACACGACAAAATTAGGACAGACTGTTTATTTCTACAGTGTGAGCAATATTTATACTACCACTACCAGCTGCTTAACAGCAATATTTATTTTAATTCAACTGTTGGTAGTAAGTCCTGCAGAGGAATAAAATGCAAGTGGAGACACATCTCTTCCACAGGTGGCAATATCAGTGTTTGGACATCCCACCACACTCTGCTCCTGGACCCCTGCTACAACCCTGAAAAAATACTACTAAGGCTTACTATAAGAAACTAAATACAAAATTACCGATACAATAATAATAAATAAATTTCACTATGAAAATCATCGTTATAATAAGGTGAAAAGCCTACTATGTGTTCATTTGCCAAACAATGTGGAACACGGAAAATCGTCGTTTCGGCAACTGAGGCGCAATCCGGTGGCATTTCGCTGCATCATTCATTAACATCAATAAAATTTGTATAAACCAACATCAATAAAAAGAACTAGAATTCACCGCTTACCTTATCCAAGTCCAACGAATATCAATATTATATCGATATTTTCTGTTTCATGGTATTTTTTATAGTTGTAGTAATTTTGGAGTCCGACATCTGCGTTGTATACGCGATCTGATTGGACGTTCTTTTGGTTCGTCCAATCAGATCGCGTATTACAACGCAGGTATCAGAATCCAAAATGGCTACGACAAGTAAAAAATACCATGAAACAGAAAAATCGATTAGGTAAGCTGTTAAATTCTAGCTCTTTTTCTTGATGGTTAATGAATGCTGCAGCGAAATGCCACCGGAATGCGCCTCAGTCGCCGAAACGACGATTTCCCGTGTTCCACATTGTTTTGCAAATGACCATATTTCATATATGTCAAACGACATTCATAATCTTTCATCATGTAAGGCTTTTCACCTTTCTATTATTTTGAAAGTAAGAAAATATTTGTTTTTATAATTTTACCGCTGGTTTTGTATATAGTATCTTATAGAAAGCCTTAGTAGTGATTTTTCAGGGTTGTAGCAGGGGTCCAGGGGCAGAGTGTGGTGGGGTGTCCAAACACTGATTCTGCCGCCTGTGATCTCTTCATTTGCCATAAAAAAGCCTGACCTTTAGTTCATTTTGTTATCAACGAAAACACTAGAATGGGACCATGCCTGTGTCTGAAAAAATTTAGATAATACTTAAATGATGTATTCAAGTGAACTTTGAGTTGAGATAAGTGAATTCATAAATCCGAAGTAACGTATCAAAATATGAATAACGTAAGTGTTATTGGATCATGGAAAATAATAGTGTAAAAAATTTAAAGCTATCTGTAAATTATATTGTCAAATAAAGGTTGTCTTTATGATTTTCTAAAATAATGTATATTGTTTTCCTTATATCTCCCCACAAAAAAAACACATTTTTTCATACAAACGAGATAGAAAAAAGTGATGAACGAAAATAATAGAAAAGGTAACGTACCAAGTGAATTGGTTTTACTAATGAACATTAAATGACCGGAGGTAAAAAAATACCCACTAAAGCACTAATCATTAACACTAGGAAGATTATAAAGGAATTGGAAGATTTTGATTTCGGTGAACATTTAGAATTTAAACATAATAAGATATAATCGAAGAATTAAAGAATTACCTTGAAAATGTATTGTGAATACTCACAATTTGTTTTCAATAGCCTTATGGTTAAAAAATATAATGAATCATGATATATTTTAGCAAGTGATGCTTGTATTACAGCAAATATCACGATCAGTACGGGAAGAATAGTAAGGTTTTATAGAAGAAGCTTCCGCACTATCGATATCATAGAATTATAGGTGTAAGTAAGAGCACGTTACATGAACATTTACATGAGCAATTTCATCAACAATATTTTATTTGCATTTAGTTGTACAGTAATAACAATATTCAGCTAAAAATCAGTGAGTTCGAATTTATTTCTAAAACCCTGAAAAAGAAAAAAAAGTATAGTTAGAAACATGTCATGCTAATATTTATGTGTAAAATTAATTCAAAAAAGTTTTAGTTACATACTGGAGAGGAAATTCAACATTTTTATTTAGCTTTTAGTGTTTATTATTTTTTTATACATTTTGTTTACTAATAATGATTTTTACACTTTTTTATTGTCATGTCTGAGGTATTACCGAGATAAGCATTTGTAGTTTTAAATTAGTTTCTTAATACAATGTTGATATTTCCTTTAATCTGTGAAGAGGGTGAAATTACATACATATCATTTTTCTATTGCGATGTTGTCTGTGAAGGGACAATACTGAAATGGTGAACGAGCTCTTGAAACCTGTAAGGAGACAAAAACAATGTATTCAAGACAAATATTTTTGAAGTTTCATATCAGACCGATATAAAGTTTAGTGGTGAATTTCAGCTCTGCTAATTGGGGACATAGAGTAAATTGTGAGTCAAAATCAGATTTAATTTTGTCATGTTTTCAATCCTATGGCCTTTTTCATTTATAAAATCATTAACTAACGTGATCATGGAATATTCTAGAAATATCCTTCAGAATTTATCGTTAACGTTCAAAATGACAAGAAGAGTCTTTTCATATTAAATCAGCTTTTCATGTTTTATGATCAACATTTTAAATTATAACACTAGTAAAATCACCATTATAATTGTCAATATTTTAACATATATAGCTGATCTAGCTCAACTGAAAGCAAGCAAAGAGCATATAATGACATTCTTAGCGACTGTGTTGATCTTGAGGAGCTGGTACTTACTTAATACCTTATCTATCCTGCTTACGTGCGAAAAACATTAATTCCAATACGTTTGTATTATCAGATTTTGAAATCAATCAAACTTGGTTTGCATGAATTATGATTCAATTGTACACAGTGAGTTAAATATTCCAGCGATTGGAATGATAAATGAGCTATGCATGTTTATATGCCTAAAATCTTCAAATCTAAAGGTGTCTTGCTTTTTTATATTTTCTTTTTTGCCATATGTGCATCATAATTACGACTTCAATCAATACATAGTTATATCAGTTTCTTAGAAATTAACTTAACGTTGAATTCTACCTGTAACTTTATAGTTATTATAGTCACTTACAGATAATTTCATGCTTATCTGCGTTAATTTCTTTGGTTTGGTTTTCTCAGCATGCATTATGCAGTAATGAAAGACTTTAAGCATCAACATATGGAAGAAAAGCTTCCAATATTTCTTTTACAAAATAATTTTCCCAATAAAGGCAAAATGTTTGAACGAAGACTTCACATTTAACGAATTAAATATGCACGAATAACTAGCATAATATCTGAATGAAATGTCTGTATCTATAGTATTTTCAAGACTTACGAATGGCATACAATTAATTTTAGGAGGAAAATGAATGTCAAATACAATGGCTTACGAATGACATATCAACGGTACTGAATGATCAAGAAGTCCTGAAAGATATTTGTGTCCGGCCTGTTCACACGCTTGTTCAGTTGGATCACTTCCTACAACGTCAATCATCAGCTGTAAATCTTGCTTGATGGTGTCTGTGTTTACAGCAGCCACTGCAAAGGCAACAATTACACGTTTCTTTTTCTACGCTTATTAATGTGTTCTAAGTAAAATCCCTTAATCCATTTTACTCATTATATATTTAAAAAATAACTCGCAGCTCGGATAATTCTAGCGATTGTAGGACGAAAAATGTCATATTAGTCATTCTTGTTGGCAGATTGCTTTCGCCTTCATTAAATTCAGCCAAACCCACTTATCATTTTGTCTATTAATTCATTTACTACGATTTAAGTACAATATGCAGAAATATTCATCGAAAGCTCGTAAGTGACACATCAAATAAAAATTTATTTATTCTTTCTTATACGTCTAAGTAAAAATGCTGCGTTGACATATTTTAAGTTAAACTATGTTTGACTGAAACATTATTTTTGTTTCCCTGTGTCAATATTACTTTAATCTGAAAATCTTTGCGAGTTTATTAGATTTTGAGATTTGTTTACGTACAGAGTGTATCCAACACAAAACGTTTAGCTGCTGATGCTGTGGTAGTTTGTGCTGGTACAATGTTAAAATGATGCACAAGCTCCTGGAATCTAAATTTAAAAACGTTTAATTTATCATATAGAATATGACATTATGGATGCAAAAGAGCGATTTTTATACATTTCAAACATATGCTAATCATAATCTACATGTACATATTCAGTCAGCAGTTATAACTTTGTGCGCGAAGAAATGAATCAATCTTTATTTTACAAATGTCAGCAATTGAAGGATGATCTATTATATGTATTAACTTACGAATGGCATATCAACGGTACTGAATGATCAAGAAGACCTGACAGATATTTGTGACCGGCCTGTTCACAAGCTTGTTCAGTTGGATCACTTCCTACAAGGTCAATCATCAGCTGTAAATCTTGCTTGATTGTGTCACCGTTTACAGCAGCCACTGCAATTATAATATTTTCTTTCATACCCTCTTTTCTGCTTATGTTAAAAGTTTAAACTTTGATTTAATTCGCAGCTTGGAATCGATTTGTGGATGTGTAACGTCATATTAATCAGTCGTTTTGGCATATTGCTTTCACGCTCGTCGTATTCAGACACAAACCGTGTTGTGTATTGATTATATGTGTTCTATTTTTTTCAGTTGAATATGAAAAAGTCTTCATAAATTATCTCGTAAGAACACATCGCATGAAACAAGAAATATGTGTTTACCTTTCTAAAAATGAGTTTTGCCTAGTAAATTATCTTCTTTTGAACTTCTTTTTCTAAAGCTATAGCAAATTATATAAAACAGGGATTGGGGTTTTATGAGACTTTAAGTATTGTTTACGTACATAGTGTATCCAATACAAATCGTTTAGCTGCTGATGCTGTTGTTGTTTGGGCAGGTGCAATGTTAAAATGATGGATAAGCTCCTGGAATCTTAATTAATAAACGTAAAGTTAATTAAACTTCATGCAAAATTGATATTGCAAAGATATACAATGGTACGTTTCATCAAACATTATACAACATGACATGATGAATTGAAAAATGTCTGCATGTGTGATTTTTATACGATTCAAACATATTTTCATATAAAAAAACATAATGCCACTGAAACTTAATCCACATATTCAGTAAACACTTATAATACTAGGACACAAGAAAATGAATGGTCATATGCCATCATAATGGTAAATGTTAGGCTATGGTATGTCTTGACTTACGAATGGCATATCAACGGTACTGAGTGATCAAGAAGTCCTGACAGATATTTGTGTCCGGCCTGTTCACAAGCTTGTTCTGTTGGATCACTTCCTACAACATCAATCATCAGCTGTAAATCTTGCTTGATTGTGTCTGTATTAACAGCTGCCACTGCAATAAATAATCTCGTTTTTCACACGCTAATTTTTGCAAGTGTTTTTTGAATTCATATGTTCTATTATTTGTTTTTGAAAATAACTCTCGGACGATTGCTAGACGTTAAACGTCATATAAGTTATCTACGCTGGCAGATTGCTACCTAGACAAACCCATGGACCATGATGTCTTTTATTTTGTTGAGAAAATTGCTTTCAAAATTCCAAATACTATTTTTTCTCAAAATAAAAAAGATTTAAGATCTTCATATATTGTCTCGATAGTAAAGCAACACATGAAACAAGGAAGATAAGTTATCCTTTCTTATATGTTCGTGTAAAGATTCTGTGTTGACATATATTAAGGGTTAGTTCATTTTGGAAAATTATAATATTTTGCTCTTGCTTTGCTTAGTCCATATCAAATTATATATAAAAGAACATAACTGGGATTTTATGAGACTTTAAGTATTGTTTACGTACACAGTGTATCCAATACAAATCGTTTAGCTGCTGATGCTGTTGTAGTTTGTGCAGGTGCAATGTTAAAATGATGGATAAGCTCCTGGAACCTAAATTTATAAACGTATAGTTAATTAAGACTACATACAAAATGATATTCTAAAGATTCAAAATGGTACCTTTCATCAAACATTATACAACATGACATCATGAATTGAAAAACGTGTGTAATTGTGATTTTATACTAATCCAACTTATGTTTACATAACACCCAAATGCCATTGTGGCTTAATCCACATATCAAGCAAACAGTTATAATGCTACGACAAAGGAAACGAAAGTGTTTTTTTGTCATTTTTACGGCAAATATAAGGGTATGGTTTGTTTTGACTTACGAATGACATATAAGTGGTACTGAATGATCAAGAAGTCCTGAAAGATATTTGTGTCCGGCCTGTTCACAAGCTTGTTCAGTTGGATCACTTCCTACAACATCAATCATCAGCTGCAAATCTTGCTTGATTGTGTCTGTGTTAACAGCTGCCACTGCCATTATAAAAACTTGTTTTATTTTTCACACGCGTGTTTTTGCTTGTGTTTTAAGATTAATATTTAAATTCATTTACCTCTTTTATTTAGTTTTTTGGAAAATAACTCTCGACTTCAATGATCAAAGCGATTGTTAGACGTTAAATGTCATTTCAGCTATAAATGTTGGCTGATTGCTTTCACTTTGGTCAAATTGAGTTAAACCCAATTACTATGTTGTCTTTTAATTATTTTGTTGAGCAAATTGATTTTAAAATTCCACATACTACTTTTTCTAAAAAAGAAAGGTGTTCAAATCTTCATAAATTGTCTCATAAGTAACACAACACATGAAACAAGAAAGGATAGTTATCCTTTCTGATAAGTCCTTGTAAAGATTCTGCGTTGATATAGTTTAAGGGTTAGTTCATAGTTCATTTTGGAAAATTAATATCGTTTGCTCTGGCCTTTCTAAGTCCATATCAAATTATATAAAACAGAACATAACTGCGAATTTATTTAATTTTAAGTAATGTTTACGTACACAGTGTATCCAACACAAATCGTTTAGCTGCTGATGCTGTTGTTGTTTGTGCAGGTACAATGTTAAAATGATGGACAAGCTCCTGGAACCTAAATTTATAAAAGTATGTTTAATAAGACGTCATGCAAAAATGATATTCAATAGATACATATTTGTACGTTTCATCAAACATTATACATCATGACATCTTGAATTGGGAAACGTGTGTGATTTTTGTGTCGCCTCTACGGAGTAGTGGCGACATATAGGGATCACTTCTCCGTCGTCTGTCTGTCCGTCTGTCTGTCTGTCTGTCTGTCTGTCTGTCTGTCCGTCCGTCCGTCACAAAACTTGTCCGGACTACACCTCATAAACTACTGGTGCAATTTCATCCAAACTTTACAGGAATGATCAGTACCAAGTCTAGTTGTGCATATTGTCAGCATTTTCTGGTTCAATGATTTTTGTCAGAGTTATGGCCCTTTAATAATTTTTATTTTCAAAGTTTGTCCGGACTACTTCTCTTATACCACTAAAGCAATTTCAATGAAACTTTACAGGATTGATCTGTAGCTCAAGTCCTTGAGCATATTGCACATGTTTTCCAGTTGAATGATTTTTGGCCGAGTTATGGCCCTTTGATAAAAATGTGTTTTTTTCTGTGTGTTGCCAGATACACAAAAGCTTGTCCGGACTATTCCTCATAAACTACTTGTGCAATTCCATCCAACTTTTACAGGAATGATCATTACCAAGTCTAGTTGTGCATATTGTCAGCATTTTCCGGTTTAATGATTTTTGTCAGAGTTATGGCCCTTTAATAATTTTTATTTTTAAAGTTTGTCTGGACTACTTCTCTTATACCACTAATGCAATTTCAATGAAACTTTACAGGATTGGTCTGTATCTCAAGTCCTTGCGCATATTGCACATGTTTTCCGGTTGAATGATTTTTGGCTGAGTTATGGCCCTTTGATAAAAAGGTGTTTTTTCTGTGTGTTGCCAGATACGCAAAAGCTTGTCCGGACTACTCCTCATAAACTCCTTGTGCAATATTCAAACTTTACAGGAATGATCAGTACCAAGTCTAGTTGTGCACTGTTTGTCTGTCTGTCCGTCTGTCACAAAATTTGTCCCAACATGAAATTGGCCATCATGAGGCGACACATGTGATTACTGATCGCTCTTGTATATGATTGGGTTAATCCACATATTCAGTTAATAGTTATAATACTACGAAAAAAAAGAAAATGAATGTTTCTATGCCATTATGACTATATGTAAGGTTATGGTCTGTTTCTACTTACGAATGACAAATTAGCGGTACTGAATGATCAAGAAGTCCTGACAGATATTTGTGTCCGGCCTGTTCACAAGCTTGTTCAGTTGGATCACTTCCTACAAGATCAATCATCAGCTGTAAATCTTGCTTGATTGTGTCACTGTTCACAGCTGCCACTGGAAAGAAAAATATGTAATAGATGACGTCGCTGCATTATCTTAAAAATAAAAAAAAAAGTTGTTAATGAATTGCAATGTTCTGAATTTTGAAGTATATGGTATGTTCAAATGCATAAAAACAATTCTAGTTCAAACGTTATGTGAAAGTATATGGACTGTAGTGTTTTATTGTTTTAATGTCCGAAGACAAATAAACAGACAAATTTAACCAATATGCTACAATCAATGATCAACGCAGGACGCAAAAGTTTTACTAAAAGCTGCTAATAATTCTGATATTTCATACAAGAATTTCATTTTCATGAAAATGAGATGGAATTTCGAGCCGAAAATGAAAATGAGATGGAATTTTGAGCCGAGCTGCTTAAATAATTTCACATATCAATTTTTGAATTTGCATTTTTTAAATAAAATGTGTGATATCATATTTACAAGATTGGTCTAAATACATTTCAGGATTATCGCCACATGTGTTTCTTTCAAATAGCTATTCTCTTAATATTTCATAGCTTTTTAATGAAATAGGTAAACATGTACACATATCGTCATGGAACCTGATGTACATGTATTCCTGAAGACAACTTGTCAAGTTTCCATTTTTGCAACTGTCCAATACAAGTTTAAGGATATCATGATAAAATTTGAACAGGTCAGCCGACAGAATAGAGTCATTCAGATTAAATACTGGTGGTTTGGGGTAATCATTTACGGTTCTATTATGTTATGCACATATGTGTTTGGCAGCTGCCTTGCGAGCGATGTATTAAGAATTTTATAACTATTATGTGTTCTACATAAATAACAGTAAATATGATGATTTAATAGATGGTCGAAAGACAAACTACACCACTTACAAATGCTATCTAAAACAAATCTCTTCTCTTGATTGGCAAATACCAACGCTGGTAAGACTAAAAGTGCAAAAAGTACCTTCATTGTTTCTGAAAAAAAATAAACAACAACATGGCAAAATACTATTTTACAGATAAAGACAGCAAAATGTTAATTGTTTATTGTCGTGTATTCTACATTTAATGTTGTGATTTTTTGAAAGTAACGTCGAATTTGACAACCTCCCCACCCCACCCCCAACACACACACACAACTTAACGTACAATGTTATGATTTTCCAACTATTCGTTGTTAATTCAGCAGTAACAAAATAAAATAATAGAAAGTCTTGTAAAACTTATACAAGCATACTGACTGGCTTAAGTCTCTACTGTTAGCCCTAAGACATCAGTACTAAAGGGCTTACTCATAGCAAAGTATATTAATTTCAATATGCTGATGCTGTTAAAAGCATTTTCGAATCATACATAGAGGATATCGAATGCTGAATATTGCACGAGTTGAATAAAATTATATTATGCGAGCCTCGGGCGAGCATAATATTATTTTATCCAACGAGTGCAATAAATTCAGTAATGAACTTACACGAATTTAATATTCTATTTCTCACATACCCAAAATAAAGACCGTTTAAAGTGAAATAAGAGTCATTTTTCATTGACGCGCCTATAGTATAATGCTAACATTTAGCGCGTCTTTACACTAAATTTGTATAACGCTAATGACGTCATGTCAAAATATATGCACGGCCGTGCAATACCATATTTACGGAGTCGCAAAATCGGCACGGGTGTGTGATAAATGCCTTTTCTACTTTGTCTAGCTTACGTCTGTACTGTTAGACTAAGACGTCAGCACTTAAGGGCACAATATATTATATTGCCTAATGCTTTCTACTTTTATCCCTTTTCTAACTATAAAATTTTAAAGTAAAGTACTAACTTCATGTTAACTTTTGAAGCGAATATGAATCATATTACCTTATTACATAAAAATCCGATTTATTCATAAAATATTACATATGCACCTAAAATGCCCTTAGGTATTTATACGAAACAGAGTAAACATGAGGCCCTAACATAACCAGTATGTTGTAGTAACACTATGTTCTACCAATTGCTGGGAGTCAAATATCATTCACGGTCTTACCTTAAAGATCCTGTATTTTTTGTTATTGATATTGTTAATGTGTGTATACCACACTTGCAAGAAAATTATATATGTATATAATTATGCAAAAAAAAAAACAATTTTCAAACATCGAAGAATATGTAAAATGTGTACTGCAAATATGTGTACATCAATAAATTACATGCATTCATTTCTTACTGGAAAATTTGACTAAGAATTTATTGAACATAAATCTCTAATTACCTCCCTTTATTTACATGAAATATTGAATCGGGTAATATCTTTATAAATAATGCTTATTGGAACTTGCAATATTGACAAATCTTAATTTGAGCATCATATTTATGAAATAAAACCATGAAAAAAAATGTGTTACAGGATCTTAAAAATAATCAGGGTGTTTTCGGATTTCGCTAAAAAAGGATTTGTTTAAAACAAAATAAGGACACATTTTTCTCTTGTAAGTATAATTATAACTAAGTATGTTTTTGTACCAAACACAAATACTATTATCATAGCAGGCGTTAGCCTTCTTATTGTGGGTACTGAATTTACCATGCTTTTAATTTGAACAACCTATTGGAAAATAATTATATAAAACTACAAAAAAAATCAACCAAACATCGGGCCTTACTGAGACAAATCATCATTGAACTTTTCTGACTTATGCAACCTTTCAACGGCGGTGCTAAAAGTGTCCAGTAGGATTGTATACATACTGTAGGGTCATCCTAAGTTTTGAATTATCACTCATCATATAATGTGGTAGTGAACTTGACCTTTTATCAAACTAATTACCAAATTACCAATTAGGCTCGTAAATATTGCTATAAGTGGCGACATGGCCTAGTGGTTAACGCGTCGGACTAGTAATCTTATGATGGTTTAAACCCCGAAAGATGTAAGTCGTTGTTTCCTTGAGCAAGAAACTTTACATTCATTACTCAGTACTTGTTGGTTCCATGAACGGATTCGAAAGTGCGTCTATAAGCTTATAAATTCTTTCACAATCGAACTAAAATATGTTCTGTATAAACCAAATCAATGTTCAAATTTAAATAAAACATTAATGTCAAAAAACGCTTTGACTGAGCCTGGTCAGGGTTGGCTTTAATTAATGCATGGCCATGTCTCACGCATATAGCATCGGCTTATATTAGGCAAATCATTATCGTTTAGAATGGTGAGAAATGGTTGTATTCAAGTCGAAGACATACATACATACATACGTACGTACGTACGTACGTACATACTTACATATATACACATGTATTATTTATTCATACAGCATTCAGAAATTGTCTTGTTATTATATTTACGCAGTTAAATAATTTTACTAGGTATGCAAAACTATTTCAATATCGAGAAAACTGACTAAGATATTGAAGTCGGTCAGTTCCAATTATTAACACAATACAATTCACACCACCTAGCTACTAGTATATAAATTCTAAAACCTACACGACACCGCGTATGGGAATAATTTTATAGGGAAGTTTTATTGAAAATATCGACATTTTCCTATGAAAATATATAAATTGAAAAGCTCACTAAAATTTAGTTGAGGGAACCGTGACATTGAACTTGAATGTTCTACATAAATTACGAAATCTCTTTCTGAATTCTTTCAAACGTCACGATCGGTTTACAAATATAGCTAGATAAGAGGTCAGTCGTGACCAGATAAATTCTTAACGGTGTTGCCTGATGACAATTGACATCGTACACATTTTTCCGTGGTAACACAACTGGTGGTATTTAACATTATCTTGTTCGTTTGTCGACTTCTTTTATGTTCTCGTTTCAAATTTAGCAATACGAATGTTTCCAAATTCAAAATTTTACCATTTTAATATGTTTAATATTGAATTCTGCTTAAGCCAGTCATAGTGGGCATCAACGGCAATTTGAAATTTCCAATACCGTTATCAAACCGAGCCTGCCGTTCTTAACGTCCTTGAGAAATACCTTTTTTCTCCATTTAAATGGAAAATGAGTGAAGTAAATGTCCAGCATTGCCAAATTTTAGTTGATTTTATTTCAGATGTTCAGTTTGAACTTAAATCGTTTTACAATGCTATTAACTGTATTTATATTTCGTACAAAACAACTAATAAAAAAAACATTAACCTTTTGTGTAATTTTATATGTTATATTTTATTATTATATTTTTCTGGTCCTTCGGGATCATTGATGCCAACACTATTTAGTGTTGAGAATTGAGTACCGCTCAAGCAGGTGCTAGGGGGCGTGAGGGATGCTGCACTGTTTCATTATACCTCAATCAAACCGAGTCTGCAATTCTCTTGTAATTTTATTGTAATTTCCGAGGGATCACTTTGTTTCAAGATTTTTTGATCAACAAAATGATCATAATGATTGATTTTAAAAGCCAATGAGTAAAAGTAAAGTTCTGACAAAGGGATTTACAAAAATAACACCTTATTTGTCTTTGTGTCTGTTTTACATTTAAAGCAATATTTTCATAAATTTCATACAGAGGTGATCCCTCGAGAGCAAGAAAAGAACAAAATGGTTGGAAGTCTGCAAATTTATATTCATTTTGTCTGTTCATGGGTAGAAATGAATAGTGCAACACCGGCATTAACAAATCAGCATCGACAATATTTTAAGGACAATGGTCGAAACCACGGGATCATAATCATATAAAGAAAATTCAGGATTTTCATTAAAAAATTATGCTTTTTATCTTTTGCTACGTTTCAATTTCGTAATGCTCACTTGTGCATCGCTATTTGAATCCTGAAGCCCAGCTTTTAAGCTTATGGTGCAGAGTACGCGTAGCAGAGTACATTCCCCAAGACGTCTTTTTTTAAGGAAGAATAAATCATCAGACAAATTTAGTAGAACGATGCATAAAATGTCGAAAGGTGATGCCGTTTATAAAATATGACTGTCATACGATTAATAATGGTGTGATAATAAACATCTGCTGGTCATGGAAATTAGCGGACGATATTTACGTCTTTCTACAATATATATATATATATAGGCTAGTACTTGTTTAAGGTTTCTGTTTGAAATTATTTTTGTCAAATAGGATATTAGTATTGAATAATTATCGTAACACATTTATTTAGGTAAATCGGGCAACTATTAATCAGTCTAGTAAATAGGCTGTTAGTGGAAAACACTGAATTGGTTAGTATTCATAAAAAAGCATTGAGTTTAAGTATAAAGTAAATTTGTTACGATTTATTTGAAATACTGCAATCGTTTTGGACAACAAAGGTTCTGCTGCTTCGCTCTTGATCAATAAACCTTGGTTAAATCTGCTAGCCTCCAAGTTTGAAGTTCCTAGGCCTAAGGGTTCTTTAGTTATTGATCGGAAACCGTTTTTACCTAAGAGGTCAATGTGACCTTGACCTTTGACCCCTTGACCCCCAAAGTCAATAGGGGTCATCTGCTGGTCATGACCAATCACCATACCAAGTTTGAAGTTCCTAGGCCTTAAGGTTCTTTAGTAATTGATCGGAAACCGTTTTTACCTAAGAGGTCAATGTGACCTTGACCTTTGACCCCTTGACCCCAAAATCAATTACAAAATGTTCAAATAATCAAAACTTTTAATCAAGGCGTCAAATAAAGTTAAGCATAAACAAAATCACAACAAATATTTACAAGAATACATTGTTAAATGTTAAAAGGAGAGCGGGAGCCTAGAAGTAGAGCGATAGCCTAGTGTCTCAACCCAGGGGGTTCGAGCCCTGATCGGATCGCGACCACGTCTCTTCATATGACACCAGTACTGGTTGGTTCCAGGAAGCGGACTCGAAAGTTATAGATATAAGTTGCAAGAACTTGTTTCGCAATCTAGCTTAAATAAATATGTTATATGTTTTTCCCTGCTTGAACTGAAAGGGATTTGTATTAAGTACAATAACCTTGAATTAGCTGGTTTTTTTATGTAAACCCGTCAGGCTTAAAGGTATTTGTTTATAAATTTTCTTTAAAAAATTACGAATATTTTATTTTAGATATAAGAAAAACCTCATACACAGACTCAATCAAACCGAGTCTGCAATTTTTATGTAATTTTGTTAAGATTAAAGTTTCCGAGGGATCACAGCTGTGTGTCATTTGTAATAAGTTGCCCCGTACTTCACTTGAATGTTGTTATATTTTTGTAGTCATTCGGGTTCATTGATTCCAGTACTTTTAAATGTTGACAATGGAGTACCGCTCAAGCCGGTGCTAGGGGGGCGTGAGGATGTTGCACTTTTCATTATCCCTCATGTACAGACTCTGTCAAACCGACTCAACAAGTTGGTGTAATTTTGTTGTGTTTAATGCTTCCGATGTATCACACTTTTTCCAGATTTTGATATAGATTAAGTGTCATTCGGCAAAAACTAAATCGTGTAAAAGTGAACGTTGCAGTGTTTACCCTTTCACTATCATATAGGCGCCGAGGGACTGTGATGAGACAAAGTTACTGGAACATTTCAAACACATATGTATAAAATATTGTGAATAAAGAAAGTAATTTATACATTGCAAAAGACACTGATAACCCACATGATCAAAATATGCAAAAATTGTCCTCACTGCGTTGGTTACGCAATAGAAATATGGTGATAAATACTGCAAAATTAGTCATTCATCGCATATAGTATCTTGAACCTTTTTACTTTCTGAAAATATTAGTGCATATTTCTCAAGTTTGATTTTCTTGAAATATTTAAGCTTATCAGGAGGGATGCAGCTCTAAACCCTTTTAAACATTTATATATTAGTTTGTTTACTATTTCCACTTACATCCAGTACAGAAGAAACCTTACTTAAGACCACACCGGAATTAGGACCGTTCCGTTATTAAGACCAATTTACAGAGCATCCTGTTTTTATGTCAATTGTCTACTACCCAATGCACTGAAGTTTGTGCGTATTTTTTTTAATTAAATGCTATTAAAAGATAAATTTTCACCACAGGCTGGTATATTTATATGGAACTAGATGATATATACATGTCATGTCCGATGATGACCATATCGTGGATAACTCGGTTTTTAACGAGTGTGGTAAAAGGGGTGTTTATATATGTGTGAAGTGAAACATAACAACCGTTAGGTCACAGTTATCTCGTGAAAACTGCAAATTCTACTTTAATTTAGTAACTGTAAACAGATGTGTTGATGTTTTAGACCCGTTTTGTGTTGGAGAGTAGCTTTACGACCACCCGCTTATCCACCATTAAGACCACCAGCTTCAGTCCCAGTATTTAATTTCATTTTTTTATTTGACCCCACTATTGAGACCACTTATAGTCCAGTCAACACACATTAATTTTACTGTTGAAGTTTATTTATTTCAGAACCGTTGTAAATATAACATGGATCAGTGCACTACAAAAAGGTAAGTCGTGTGTGTATAGTAATACTTATTCACCAGTAGTCTTTGCAGTGAGACGTCGTGGTGTATCGCGCTACATGTGCAGGTTCAAATTCCAGCAATTCCATTTTTTAATTGATATCTTTTTTCAATGCACGGGTACTTTATGTTCTCGTGTTTAATACAATTCGATTGAGAGTTTGTGAGTGCCACAAAGGTTGAAGACATTGTTTGAATTGCTGTATTGAATTGTATCTTATTATATGCTATAGCATTCTCGTAAATAAAATACATGGTAGAAAAAAAAAATGATAGTAAATATAAAAAAAAGATGATAATAAATCAATATAATAAAAAGTAAAACAAAAATGAATAATAAAATCAAAAGGCCTTATAAAAGTATAACCCATTGTGGGATTTGAACTTACGATCTTCCGCATGCAAAACAAGGCCCATAACCACTACTTGATAGGCTATATAATGTAATCTTTCAACTGTTTTTCCCGGTGGTGCGTTTTCGTAAATGGCTTTTTCCTGCCACCCCTATGTACTATTAAATTTAACATTTCCCATTCTCGATCGTATTTGAATCTACCATATATTACAATGCTGTTGCTGTATCCGTAAATTCATATGAAGAGCTACAACAAATGGAGAATTAGGAAGTATATAATTTAAAACTACATGTAGTAGGTGGGCAAAACCTGTCAAAATTGATTAGACGATAGGAAATGCCCAATATGCAATTCTCTTGAAGATGAATATCATTTCGTTATAGAATGCTCATTGTATACAGAATGACGTAACACATATAAACACAAGAATTATTGGAACAGACTAAATATGTATACATTTATAGAATTATTAAATTCAGAAAATAAAAAGTTTTAAGAAACCTAGCAATATCTGATTAAAAAGCTTTTAACCTCTGAAATTCTATATATGTATAATTAATTATACGTTATAATGATAATACAATAAAAGCAAAAATAATCTTAAGCAGTCATTAGCAAAACATTATGTCGAAGTATATTGATATAATTGCATTACTTTTTCCTTGTTTCAAAATGCATCAAGTCTTATTTCTAACTTTAACGGAGAAAATTTATATAGAGAAATATTTTACAAAAGTACATATCTCTTAAAACTATGCATACTAATTAAATTATAGTTGTTTTTTTTTTACATACAGAAGATGAAGGAAAACGTTTAATAGTTATATAAAAATGTTCTCTTAGTTCTATGTTGAAAGTAGATCTACTATTTTACGATATTACATTGTTTTATATGCATATTTACTACACTAACTAATCACACTTGAGACTACCCTGTGATACGAGATACGAACCACTTTGGTCCAGTACCGTTGGAGGTATTAATATAGGGTTTTACTGTACTTTATATGCCGACTATATATCATGAGGTAAAGACCTTAACATGCAAATATAGTAATCTCTACCTTCAAAACAAATAATGAAATTACATACTAGTATATACTATCAAAATTAGTCAAATCTGTAAAAGTTAATTTTGAATGACATGCGTGAAAATTATCGATTGATATAAACCTTAGATCAATTTCATATTTTTTTCATTTTACGTATTTCTAATAAATTTAATTTTCAGCTTATCGTAAATTGTGTGACTGTGCCTCTCTTTCAAAGGCAGAAAGTACAGTTTAGAGCAACATTAAGTAGGACCTTCTAGTACCTGGCGCTGGCATTAATTTTGTCTTACTTAACTTAAAGTCAGATTCGTTAAATTGACATTTAGTAAATAAAAAGTTTAAGAAATAAAAATGTAAGTCTGTGATGTTGGTAACAGTCCGATAGAAACCGTTGCTTTCTAGTACTGATGCAAAGATGACCGTATAGAAGCTGCTTTGGTTAACACCGAAATATTTGAAGATCACGTTGACATCAACGAAAAATGTTGTTATCAATGCGAATGCGCCCTAATTTTCTTTTCTTTTTGCGAGTGTTGTGTTCTCTTTGAAAAGCACGGTTATGACAACATACTCGTTCAGATAGATATAATTATTGAACCTTGACTTGAAACTTTCACGGAAGAGATGGTTAAAATGTATGTTTCACAAAGAGATCGTGTGTGTGTGAGCCATAAGAACCTGGGTCATGTATCATGGTATCCATACATGGCACCATTATAGGTTTGGTACAGATAACCGACTCGAGAATGGGTCAGACAAGCTATATATAATAAAATAACGTTTTCTTCCTATTCAAGCTTAAATATATAACGTCTAAACTTAAATACATAGTATTGTTAAACAGTTACCACCAAATGATACTACGCATGAACAAAGGGAAACAACTTGTCTGCATTTAAAAAATTTAAGCAGTGTGTTTAATTTTCTTTACTCATGAAAGAAAAAGCAAAATATTTCGTTTAACCTATGATTTGCAATCCCTTTTTTTAAGCAGAAAATACGTTATCATCCGAATTATTTTATCAAACGGTCGACAATGACTTTCATTTTTCAATTCAATTGATGTGTGGTGGTTGCATGGCTCCATAGAAACCTACAGGGCGCTACAAATCCAGTAAATGAGTGCAAGTTTTATCATAAACTGTTCTAAAACAAGAAGTTTCTTTTAAAAAAAAAGGATAGTGTCAAAATGATTCTGTACAACGGTAACCCCTTTACTTATTTCATTTTTAATGTATACTAATACCCCACCACTAGATCGCTTTGCTCGCCGATTCTGAAATTTACGATAGAAATTAAAAGTTGCATACCCATCTATATCAAAATTAGAATTTTTATTACCCCAAGTCTCAAACAAAAATATAATATCGTTATTACACAGTTTCTTTATAAAATCATTGTCCTCTAATTTAGATCTATTAAGTCCATTTACATTCCATGATAATATGGACAGTCCAGCCTCATCGAGTCCCTACTTCCGGTTCCCGTTCTGCATCTGGCTTCTGTCGGACTCTTTATCGCTTACTGGTACCCCGTCAATAAAAAGCGTGTCGTACGCTAACCAAGCTTGACGACCTTGTTTTTTGGCATTTTTAAGTTTCGGTAAGAGTGATTTTCTCCGTGCTACAATTTCCGGTGGAAATTGCTCGTGAAGATAAAACTGAGTGTCATTAAGCTTGGTTCTGAGGCGACGCACCATTTCTCTATCTTTGTAGAAGGCAAATTTAACAACTATTTTGCGTGGATTACCGCTACGTTGATTATAATCTCCCATGCGATGGACACGTTCGAACTGTAAATTGTCCGCTAACTGCTGAGCGATGTTCAAATGGTCAACAAAGAATCGGCGTAAAGTCTGCTCACTATTTTCCCACGTTTCTTGTTTAGGTTCAGGAATATTTCCAAAAATTAAATTGTTACGCATGCTCTGTGACTTGACATAGAGTAAATCGTCCTTGACCCGAGCTTCAGTTTGATGCATTTGATCCAATTCGCTCTGTGCCTGACCAAGCGCAAATTCAAGACTATCCACCCTTGAGTCAATATTAGATACCTTGTCATCCATTTTTTGGTTACTATCATGTACAAAAGTCCATAATTTTTTAAGGTCGATCTCAAAACTGCTCACCTTTTGCTCAAGTATGTCCAAGGTATTGAGACGCTGGTCAACATGATTTAGCTTCAGCTCTATTCTTCGCAAATATTCAATGATAGCATCCGTATGTGTGTCAGTGCTGGTAGAAATATCCGCCGGAATAGGGAGCGGGGGCACTGATGTCAACGGAGGTGTTGAATTAGGGGGCGGGTCACTTGAAGCAGCTTGTTTAGGGTCCATGATTAAGGAATAATTGTCAGTTTCAGATAATGATTCCGACACAAACACCGTACTATCCAGTGATAACGAATTATCAAACAACACGCTATTAGCGTTATGTAAAGTTTCTGCCAAACTACTATTACAGTCTAATTTATCCGGGGGCGACCGGCCATGTCTAGGATTTTTTACCTGTTCCCCACCCGTATTGTCACTGCTATGTTTACGCTTTTTATCCGATTTATTCCTTTTTCTATTTCCCATTTGACGTTTTAAAATATAAATAATAATACACCATCTTTAACTTCCATAATAACATATCTAAGATTGTATTTTAACACTAAAATATCCAAATATTTGACAAAAATTTTCAGCGAAAGAAAAACCGCGTCCATTCAAAATTGATTTTTTCAATGCTCGGGTACTTTATGTTCTCGTGTTTAATACAATTCGATTGAGAGTTTGTGAGTGCCACAAAGGTTGAAGACATTGTTTGAATTGCTGTATTTAATTGTATCTTATTATATGCTTTAGCATTCTCGTAAATAAAATACATGGTAGAAAATATATATATATAAAAATCTACCATATATTACAATGCTGTTGCTGTATCCGTAAATTCATATGAAGAGCTACAACAAATGGAGAATTAGGAAGTATATAATTAAAAACTACATGTAGTAGGTGGGCAAAACCTGTCCAAATCGATTAGACGATATGAAATGCCCAATATGCAATTCTCTTGAAGATGAATATCATTTTGTTATAGAATGCTCATTGTATACAGAAATACGAAACACATATATACGCAAGAATTATTGGAACATACTAAATATGTATACATTTATAGAATTACTGAATTCAGAAAATAAAAAGTTTTAAGAAACCTAGCAATATCTGTTTAAAAAGCTTTTAACCTCAGAAATTCTATATATGTATAATTGATTATACGTTATAATGATAATGCTATAAAGTAAAAATAATCTTAGGCAGTCATTAGTCGAAGTATATTGATATTATTGCATTACCATTTCCTTGTTTCAAAATGCACCACGTCTCATTATTTACTTTAACGGAAAAAATTAATATAAAGAAATAATTATAGAAAAGTGCATATCTCTTAAAACTATGCATACTATTTAAATTATAGGATTTTTTCTACATACAGGATATGAAAGGTATATTCTGGGGAAAACATTTAAAAGTTTATTATATATTAAAATGTTCTCTTAGTTCTATGTTGAAAGTAGATCTACTATTTTACGATATTACATTGTTTTATATGCATATTTACTACACTAACTAATCACACTTGAGACTACCCTGTGATACGAGATACGAACCACTTTGGTCCAGTACCGTTGGAGGTATTAATATAGGGTTTTACTGTACTTTATATGCCGACTATATATCATGAGGTAAAGACCTTAACATGCAAATATAGTAATCTCTACCTTCAAAACAAATAATGAAATTACATACTAGTATATACTATCAAAATTAGTCAAATCTGTAAAAGTTAATTTTGAATGACATGCGTGAAAATTATCGATTGATATAAACCTTAGATCAATTTCATATTTTTTTCATTTTACGTATTTCTAATAAATTTAATTTTCAGCTTATCGTAAATTGTGTGACTGTGCCTCTCTTTCAAAGGCAGAAAGTACAGTTTAGAGCAACATTAAGTAGGACCTTCTAGTACCTGGCGCTGGCATTAATTTTGTCTTACTTAACTAAAAGTCAGATTCGTTAAATTGACATTTAGTAAATAAAAAGTTAAAGAAATAAAAATGTAAGTCTGTGATGTTGGTAACAGTCCGATAGAAACCGTTGCTTTCTAGTACTGATGCAAAGATGACCGTATAGAAGCTGCTTTGGTTAACACCGAAATATTTGAAGATCACGTTGACATCAACGAAAAATGTTGTTATCAACGAAATGCCTGGTCGAATGCGCCCTAATTTTCTTTTCTTTTTGCGAGTGTTGTGTTCTCTTTGAAAAGCACGGTTATGACAACATACTCGTTCAGATAGATATAATTATTGAACCTTGACTTGAAACTTTCACGGAAGAGATGGTTAAAATGTATGTTTCACAAAGAGATCGTGTGTGTGTGAGCCATAAGAACCTGGGTCATGTATCATGGTATCCATACATGGCACCATTATAGGTTTGGTACAGATAACCGACTCGAGAATGGGTCAGACAAGCTATATATAATAAAATAACGTTTTCTTCCTATTCAAGCTTAAATATATAACGTCTAAACTTAAATACATAGTATTGTTAAACAGTTACCACCAAATGATACTACGCATGAACAAAGGGAAACAACTTGTCTGCATTTAAAAAATTTAAGCAGTGTGTTTAATTTTCTTTACTCATGAAAGAAAAAGCAAAATATTTCGTTTAACCTATGATTTGCAATCCCTTTTTTTAAGCAGAAAATACGTTATCATCCGAATTATTTTATCAAACGGTCGACAATGACTTTCATTTTTCAATTCAATTGATGTGTGGTGGTTGCATGGCTCCATAGAAACCTACAGGGCGCTACAAATCCAGTAAATGAGTGCAAGTTTTATCATAAACTGTTCTAAAACAAGAAGTTTCTTTTAAAAAAAAACATTCACGGCCATTTATTAAGATGAAGCATGAAATTTACCTGATATCACGATGTATTAGCTCTTCTCCTCTTCAAGTCTAAGGCAAAATTTCTATAAGTTTTACATAGAAATGTATATGACTATATGAATATTGTCTTGTAAATATTGCCACTTACGAGTAAGAGTTTTTTTTTATTTTGAATTTCACTGAGGCGTAACTACATTTAGTTCCAAGGGCGTAATTGCGTTGGATTTTTCTTCCATTGGCGTAAGTACAGATAATTTCACGTAAGTATCCTAGGGCAATCACATGAAAGTTTGATCAAGTCCATTTTAGCAATATCAATTATTAGAGTATTAATTTAATCATTGTTACATAACTAAAACCATTTGAAATAAACTAACCTAAATTCTATTCAGTCCTACATCGAGTTTGAAAAAGAAACTGGGCAAAAGAAAATTAAAGTGATTTTTAAGAGTTTCATCTCCATCTCTACAGTAACAAAAACATTTCTATGCAATAACACCAGTTACATGTAATACATAATTATTAATCTTTTTTATGGAACCGTTTTTTTAATATGATTTCTATATACGACATGTACAGTGTTGGAAATGAGTATTATTTTTTCCCCGTTTTAATATGCCTCTCGTCATTGTTCTAACTATAGGGATCTGTAAGTCTGTTTTAAATGATTTCAAAATAAATGAAAAGTAAAACTAGCGATGATTCTTAAAGATAAATGAGAAATAAACAAGGTAATATTAATTTACCAAGTGTTGACACAGGCTCAAAATGTTTAATTTATTTTCAGCTCATATTTACAACTGTGTGGGAGAAGAACTGTACTTATAAAAGTTCTAGTCAATATTTCCACGGAAATAAAATATTCCTAAAATGTCAAAAAAGACATGTTAATTTTTATCAAAATATTCAAACGATTTTAAAGCATTAAACTACTAAACTGAGTATGCAATAAGCTCTTGTCAAAGTGAAATAAAATACAATTCACTTAAAATGAAGTTTGTCTTAAGGACCAAAAGTGCATAGAAATAGATAATAAAAGGTTTCTATATCATAAAAAAAATATAGAAAGACTAGTAACTTACCAAATAGAGCTCAAAATATGCAGCTCATCTGGAGGCACTGCAGCTTTAAGTTCTTTGATTTGATTTTTTCATGCAGTAATTATAACCGTATTACTATGTGACGAGTTTAAATGTTCACCAATTTTTTTTTGTTGTTGTTTTTTCCTTCAGAAAAGAAAGATATATGTATATACATTTATTTGAAACAGTTGCATTTGATTTTCTTTGCAGATCTAGAAAACTTAAACTGATTTCAACATTATGGCGGCACCACAATACGGACGCGCATTTTTCAACAAGTGATTTACTTATTTCTTTGATTGGGTTTTACGTCACACCGACACAGTTTAGGTCATATGGCGACGTTCCAGCTTTACTGGTGGAGGAAGACCTCAGGTGCCCTTCCGTGCTTTACTGGTGGAGGAATACCTCAGGTGCCCTTTTGTGCATTATTTCAGGCACGAACGGGCACCTGAGTAGAACCACCGACGTTACGTAAGCTAGCTGGATAGCTTCCTCACATGAAAGAATCCAAAGTCCCTGTCGGGATTCGAACCCACAGCGGTTAGGGGCAAGTGGTTTGAAGTCAACGACCTTAACCACTCGGCCACGGACGAGATTCAACAAGTATTTTAGACAATCCAACCATACGTCATAATTTATTTCATGAACATGTCCAATCACAAAGTAAACAATGATTGGCTCTTATGGGTCAACTCTTTATAACTCTTAATATTATAAAGTAAAGCTATTCTATACTTTTCCAGCACTGGTTATGAAATGGTCGTTTTGATATACATAAAGCTACCGACTTTTAATGTCAAAGTTAAAACAATAGGAGGACTGATTGCGAATGAAGATTTAGAAATTCATTTTCATTACCTTATACCGTTTTTATTGACTTAATTATCGGCATTTTATTCAATAAAAATTAACCCATTATAGAGCATATAATAATAATTATTATGTGAAAATAGCTGATTTCATTGAAAAGCCTCCTGTCACAAGTTCAAATTTCTATGAAACTTAAAAAGATGCTGGGCACAAATGTTGACACCATAGCCTCTGTTACGGCATGCTCAATCTTAAATTTCCTGGGACATCAATAATTTGCAAAAAAGAATACCAAAACTATTTTTCGTTGGGGTTTTTTTTTTTCTATCAAAACTGATTTCGAAGTGCTGCAACTTCTTAATTAATTGAGATATAGAGTCAAAGGATTTTTATGCTCCCTGAAGGGTGAGCATATAGTCGCCGCTTTGTCCGTCCGTCCTTCCGAGCAAACATTTTGGGTTTTTGGGCTATAAAACAGTAAAGAGAACAAAAGAGAATAATAGGTCAAAGGGTTTAGTGGCTAGTAGCCCTTAAGAAAACAAAGAAAATAACAAAGAAAATAGCCCCTAAACCCAAAATGTTGGAATGTCCGCCCGCTTTTCTTATCCGGGACATAACTTTGAAACAACATGAAACTTTATAGTTAGATAAATCTCATTGAGAACGTGTGCAGTGCACAAGAACCGTTACTCTGCCTTGCCTAATTTTTGAATAATTGCCCTTTATTTATTTTTACACTTTGAACTTTGTCCGGGATATAACTCTAAAAATATAAGAGGTATCAACATGAAACTTTGTAAGTAGATAGATCTCAATGAGTAGGTGCGCAATGCACAAGAACCATAACTCTGCCTTGCCTATTTTTTGAATTATAGTCTTTTGTTTATTTTTACACTTTGAACTTGTCCGGGACATAACTCTAAAAATATAAGAGAAATCAACAAGACACTTTGTAGGTAGATACCTATCATTTAGTAGAAGTGCATTGTTAAAGAACTATAACTTTGTCTTGTCTAATTTTGGAGTTATTGCCCTTTGTTCATTTTGACACTTTGAACTTTGTCCGGGTCATTACTCTAAAATTATAAGATATATCAACATGAAACTTTGTAGGTAAATAGGTCTCATTGAGTAGAAGTGCATTGCTCAAGAACTACAACTCTGCCTTGCCTTATTTTGAAGTTATTTACCTTTGTTTATTTTTTACTTTTTTGACTTTTATCCGGGACATAACTCTAAAGCTATTAGAGTTATCAAAATGAAACTTTGTAGGTAGATAGATCTCATTGGATAGAACTGCAATGCACAGCCATGTCTAATTTTGGAGTAATTGCCCTTTGTTCATTTTTACACTTTGAATTTTACCCGGGACATAACTCTGAAACTATAAAAGATATCATCACGAAACTTGATAGAAAGAAAGATCTCATTGAATAGAAGTGCAGTGCAAAAAAAACAAACTCTGCCTTGCCTAATTTTGGAGTTTTTGGCCTTTGTTCATTTTTTTTTATACTTTCCTGTGTCCAAAACCTTCTCGGGGAGCATCACCCGGTTCAACCGGTTCTTGTCAGTATTAGTTACACGTTACCTTAAAATCGACCTGGGACCAATTTTAGGCACTAACAGGTCCACAATCTTCTTGGCGACGAGGGGGCTAAGATATATCCCTCTGGCACCTTCTGATGTATCTTTTTGATATGGGAGTGGTCACTTTTTTAACAACATTTCCCAAACGAAAACAATGGTTTGGGGTCTAAATTTTTTCAACATCTGAGGCCACAAGAAAAGGGGGAGAACTGGCGTGAAAAGACGTCTATATGAAGTAATGGGTTAAGACAACAACAACACAAAAATACTGTTACTCTATTACATATTTTGTATCATAGTTTGGGGGCCTTTCTGTTGAAAATGTGTTAGAGTTAAATCGTATACATATACATGCACAGTGCGTAAACTGGAGTGCAGGTATTAGTTATCCGCACTCCAGAGCATGCCCATTGATTGGCTCATTTTTGCTGGGGTTTACTTATTGTGACGGAAGAGAAAGAAAAAGCGACAGAAATATCGAATTCAGATGCTCGTTCATTGGTTACTTTTTCCCGGGGTTTCATATTGTGACAACAAGGGTTTGACAATGCTTTAAAATAATTTTTGTCTGTAGATAATATAAAATAAATACATGTAAAATGAATGGCTTGTACATAATCAAGCCAATGGTTCATTTTATATCATGGAACATGTCGGGACGGTGGGTATGGCGAAACATCGGCATATTTTAGCTCATTATAGACATATTCCTATGAAATAAGCTTCTATGTTACGTACGGGATTCGGGGGTTTTCCACCCGGAGAAAATTATAAATTTTTTAATGCAAAATAACACAATCTGGTGTCATTTGACATCACATTTAATTCCCCTTCAAACCATCTTATCTTGTAATGATGTTCTAACTCAGAAAATTTTTTTCTGAACAGATAAAGCAACGATATTTTCTAGCAGCAAATTTATACACTTTGTACCCAGAGTTAATTTCCATGTTTCTATAAATATCCATATTTAGCCCAGACAATCTTTCAGTAGCTATGGTAGATCTGAGATATGTTTTTCAGTCTTTTGTGTTACTGCATGACCGTTCTGCTGTAGCCGTAGTCACTGCCATAGTAATATAAGCAGCTTTACCTAACAACCGGACATTGGGATAGAACTGCTCATTAACCAGTGGTAATTGATGTGCCCAGAAGTGTTTCAGGAGCCTTTGAACGGTCCCGCGCAAGTGCCGAGTCGGCCCACCATGTAACACACGTCCTCACTTCCCTGGTAAAGGAAGCAGCTTGTTCGTCCCCTGCATCTGCTATGAAAAAAAAAAATGCATCGTTCCAACTTAATTGAAATGAAGATTGCCTGTAACCAATGCCAACGTTTTAAAATGACTTTTTCACTCTTATTAACTAAAATAATATTCCATATAAATTGATAGAAAAACACACTCATTTGAAATGATGCTGTTGAATGTACCCTTGATCGTCCCTAAGTGACATTGTGCCAATCCAAAAGTATAAAATGAATGAACAGGTAAAAGTAAAAATAAATTTACACTCATGAACGAGGGACATATGTAATGATCAAGGAAATTATGTAAATACCTATATAACATTTCTAATAATATAAAAAAAGAGGGGGCAGTCTTATAATTTACAAAATATGCAATTTATATTTTATCCTTAACATTTTACATCCGATCTTATTAAATATAAAGTCAGTCCAGCTCAACTTGACAATGATTTAGTTACTATCAAAGTAACTAAAATTTACTCGATTTCTCTCCCTTTGCAAGCGTGCGGCCAAAAAAGCAGGTCGGAGAAGGCTAAAAATAGAACATACATGCGTCAATTGGTCTATTTTAAGGATTATTATTTTGACATATGATTGGTCTATTTGTACCACGTGATCATCAAAGATGGCGAACTGTTGACAGCAAAATAAGTTTTCCGTCTAGAAACGTTAAAAATCTGTAAGTTTTTGGCCAAAATACTTATGCGTTTTGTTTGGAACTGATAAAGTTTTAAGTGATTGATAAAAGACAACCGAAAACGTATCAGTATTTACTGTGTATATGCCATTTTGATTATTGCAAGTTCGCTTAATTGAGAAAAAACGATCAATTTTCCGTGGTAAACAACTTGTATTATGAAATTTACGCTAGCGGTGCAAGGTAGTACGTCAAACTTTCATGTCAAATGGTTTCAATGAACACGTTATCGTAAATATAACGATGCTGTTAATGTCAAATGATACTTATCTAATGGTTTCCATGAGAACTGTCGCTGATTTGTTTGAAAGAAAAATGATTCTGAAGCAGTGCATTGACTCCAACTGTTAAGAAGCCTTCTTTTTTGTGGATTACCACAATTCCCCCAATTTACTGAAGATTATGTGTGGACTTAATTCAATAAAACTTTGGCATGTTATTATTATGTCCGAATGAAATTCTTGATTCAAAATTTTAAGTTGTATATAATTCCTACTGAGATTGCCAATAATATAGGCAATCTCAGTAGTATATATTGTTTAAATATTGGCAATATTTAAACAATAAAATAAGCCCGCAATAAAACATTATGTTTCATACCAATATTTCATACTCCCAATTAATTTTTGCCCCATTCCTTGACATTCTTGCTATCACTATTCTACCATATGAATGACATAAGTTTGTAAATAGTATATATCAAATAAATTAAAAAAACAAACAAACAAACCCAAAACTGTAAACATTTTTCTATCCAAAATAAACAGAAAATGTTTAAAATAAAGTAGGGCAAAGTGTCAATGAATTGTTATGTCACCTTATATAACACTTTGTTCTTATTTTTTCCTAGAATAGCCTATGAATTTACAACTTAACTCGTAAAAATGATGTCATCATACTCATCAATGATCATCCTAAGCGTAGAACTATGTTTAAATGGAGAGGAATCTATGACGTCATTCACTTAAAAAATCTGCATCCAGGGATTTATTATCAGCAATTTTTGTGAGATTTTCTGAGACCATGTATTGACAGATCTGTAAGAATTAAAGTTTACCGATAATTAAGCTGCCATGTTATCTAATCTTAGTTAAAGTAATCAAAAGAAGTTACAAAAAAAAGAAGTTGCAAAACATGTCAAATATGCAAAATAAGTAAAAAAAAAAGCAAAGATTAAAAAGATGTAAATTATTTTAATTAATTAATATAAATGTAAACACATCTGGTTACGTAAATCAAATATTAATGACAGAAATGATCAACTTCAGTGCCCAATGAATCTTGTGCCAAGGATTGTGGGTCAGGATTGGAAAATTTTAGAGCTTCTTATCCCTCTGTAGTATGAATCTCGGTCCTGGCAAGCAATTTTATTGACTGAAGGTTCTGAATGATCCTCATTTTAATGCAAGCAACTTGCCTTACAGAGACGATGTAGATTAAAGTTTCTTGCATCACTTGCTAGTAGATAGTTGTGTCTTAGATATGCAAGAAATGTATTTTAATTAACTTGTATTAATTGCATATTTATGTTTTATGCTTTTTTCTGCATATTGATATATATACTATTATGTTGACAAACCTAAGCCAGGAGTTATAGTAATTATTCTACCCTGAGACACATTAGTGGCCAGTGAAAGGGAGAATGTCATGGTGTTCCAGAACTGTTCACTATTTAGGGGAGAAGATGTGTAGGCAGCCAGATAACTCAGATGATAGAGCTGTGGAGCTTGATTCTGGGGGTTCCAGGGTTTTAATCCGGGTCAGGCTGCACATTTTTCTAATGTTGTGACATTTGGCACCCAACAGGGGACCGTGACTGTATATAGCTCAGAGTTAAATTCACATTGCTCTGTAAACCTGAGAAAATTGAGAATGAATTTTAAATTGACAATATAGCGGGGAAGTATTTCACTTTTTAGAACTGTTCACTTTTTAGCAGAAAAGATGTGTAAGAACCCTGATAGCCCAGTCAGTAGGGATGCGAAATGGTATTCTGGTGTTCAATACCCTTAACCTGCTAAATCTCTTAAATGTTATTGTCCAGCTCCCATTTTCAGAACTGTTGAACAGTTGTTTACCAATTTTAGGATTATCACGATGAAAATGTCGGCCAATCAATATAAAACTGCAATGAACTATTAAATAATCAAATAACGCATTGAATTTATAATAGAAAAATGGCTAAAAGTAGATTCAGGTACTAACTCTGATGAAACATTTTAATATGTAATTAATACAGCAACATGGTAATTATACAAATTGAAGGGGTTGATTATGAGAAACAAAAGGTAAAAAAAAATAAGTATTGTATGGCTGTTTCAACTATACCAGTAACATTATGAACTTAAACTGGACCATCTCTCTTCTAGACATTGTCATTTGGTAGTAAAGGTTGTTAAATATCATGTAGATACATAGTGTTAATGTTACATGTGACCTTCAAACATAAGGACCGCAACTGGTTCTGATATACATTAACAAATGCAGTAAATGTTACAATTTGAAGCAAAAAAATATGAGTGAGACTAAAAAAAGGATTGGAGCATCACACTAAATACCGTATAATCCGGTATATACCGGACACGGTGCTTGAATGATAAAATGCTTAAAATCTTGCCTTTTTACCCAATGGAATGAAATTTAAAAGGTCTAATTCATCTTTTCACACTGATTTATGTATGATAATGAATGAAAAATTTAAAAAGCGGCGAAAAAAACAAACAATATTTGTCTATTTCCTGATAATGATTTTTGCAAGCGTCTGGAGGTACTGCTCCAATCCTGTATTGAGTTAAATCCAAAAAATATAGGGTGCACACTAAAGCTCATACAAATGGGTAGTATTTAATTATTTAAAATTCCTGTTTTAATGGATATTTCTCTTGGTGATGGACATGCATCAGGAATACATAGTAAGAAGTAAGGAAATGCTATGCTCAAAGGGGAAGGAGTCTGATTGTACTTTGGTAAAAAATGAAAAAAAGGATGATATTACTGTTACCTTAAGGTTTTAAATAATTCAATATGAATGATTACAAACTATCATAACTTTATGACATCCTGACTCGATTAAAATGCTGTGAAATTAAGTCTGCTTGAGTTGTCTCCCTTTGTTTAATTTCTCATAACAGCCAGGTTAATCTTTCTCTGTTCATATCTTACAAGTGAAAGTCACTTTAACCCTTAGCCTGCTGAATTTCTGTAATGGACTTTCCACCTTCCATTTTTGGAAGTATCCATTATCATTTTTAGGGATATCAAGATAAGAACTTGAAGATGGCTGGCCTGGCTCTATACTGGTGGCAAAGGCGGGTCACTTTTGCACCCAGCAGGCAAAGGGTTAATATGTGCACTGAGTGGTCTTTCTGAAATTGTTCATCTTAAAAAAGATTGCGTAAGATATTATAGTTTAACACAAACTGGACAATTACTATGCTACAAAATTCAATGTTCTTTTTATACTCTTGTTTGAAAAACATTATGAGTATGCATGCAGACTGGCTGGTGGGCAGCCTGCATCCTGTATCTTACATGTATGGAAGGATTTTAGTATTACTTGATTGAATCACGATCAGATGTACAAGCCAATCTTGGTATGCACTGGTCACATGGGTCACAACAGTTGCCACCAGCAGGGATGAAAGCTAAACTTGTTGCAAAATTTTTTATGTTCATTAATGATACTCATTGCTGAGAGTAACCTTTAGTCAGAACAAATAGCATTACTAGCAGGGGTAGATCCAGAATTTCAGGTTTATAAGGGTTGTAATATTTAGTAAAGTAGGCAGACAGTTCTAAAACAGTAGAACTGACGCAAATTTTAAAATTGAAAATGTAAATGGTGTATTCACGTGTCTGTTTTGGGTCCGCTTTCCACCTCATCAAATAATTTTTGCCTTGTGCAAGAAATATGGTTAAGACTTTATGGACCATAGACCTAAATATATCTATGATCAGTGACTTTTTTTGAAAATGGGGGCGAACACACCAGTTACTTGGTCAAATCAAGGTCACTCTAATTTTCTAGAATTAACCATGAGTCATCAGATCTGACCAGTTTTTAGCTCGACTATATGAAGTATATGGAGAGCTGACTTACTCACACAGGCTTCAGTGTCCAGATTTCAGATTAAAGTTTTGGTGCAGTTGAATATTATTATAACTTTTTCATTTCTTAAGATATCATCTTCAAACTTCAAATATGAGTTCCTTATCATCGACCACATCTTATGTGACAAGGTTCACAACGCTAGCACCAATATTTTAGATTTATCTCCTCTTTAATTTAGAATTTTCCTTTAAAAAAAAAATAAGAATATTTTTTACTATTACTTCTTTACTTCTTAAGTGATCAACTTCATCCTTAAAATACATGTTCCTTATCATCAACCACATCTTATTGGACAAGGTTCAAAACTCTAGCACCAATATTTTCAGATTTATCTCCCTTTGAACTTAGAATTTTTCCTTAAAAAATATTATTTTTTACTGTTTTTCTTTATTTCTTAATGGATCAACTTAGTACTTCAAATATATGCTCCTTATCATTAACCAGATCTTATGTGACAAGGTTCATAACTCTAGCACCAATATTGCAAGAATTATCTCCCTATTAACTTAGATTATTATACGCCCGTTTGAAAAACGGGACGTATTATGGGAACGCCCCTGGCGGGGGGGCAGGCGGCGTCCAATTTTGTCCGGAGCATATCTCCTACATGTATGGAGGGATTTTAATGAAACTTCATAGAAATGTTCACCACTATGAGGAGCAGTGTCGCGCACATGAACCAGGTCTCTAGGTCAAAGGTCAAGGTCACACTTAGAGCTCATTGAAAAATGCTTGCCGAAGCAAAACTTCCACATGTATAGAGGGATTTCAATATTACTTGGCACAAATGTTCACCATTGTGAGGCGGAGTGTCGCGCAAGATTCAGGTCCTTGCGGCCAAGGTCAAGGTCACACATAGAGGTCAAAGTTCAGATAAAAATATGAAGATGTGTATATGGACCATTTAGTCATCATTTATTGAGGGATTGTAACACAAATGGTCATTATCAAGACTATGACTGTGATACATATAATTTAGGTCAATATATACAAGGTCAAGGTTACTAAAGATGATGAAATATCCAGATTTTTGTCCGGAGCATATCTCCTACACGCATGGAGGGATTTTAATGAAATTTCATAGAAATGTTCACCATTACGAGGAGCCATGTCAGGCACATGAACTAGGTCTTTAGGTCAAAGGTCAAGGTTACACTTAGAGCTCATTGAAAAACGCTTGTCCGGAGCAAAGCTTCCACATGCATGGAGGGATTTCAATATAACTTGGCACAAATGTTCACCATTGTGAGACGGAGTGTCGCGCACAAAATTCAGGTCCCTGCAGCCAAGGTCAAGGTCACACATAGAGGTCAAAGTTTAGATAAAAATATGAAAATGTGTATAAGGACGATTTAATCATCATTTATTGAGGGATTGTAACACAAATGGTCATTATCATGACTACAGCTGTGACACCTGTACTTTAGGTCAATATATGCAAGGTCAAGGTCACTAAAGATGGTGAAATATCCAGATTTTGTCTGGAGCATATCTCCTACATGTATGGAAGAATTTTTATAATACTTTATGGAAATGTTCACCACCATGATATGTATTGCTCCATGCATGATCCAGGTCAAAGGTCAAGGTCAAACTTAAAGCTCATTGAAAAACACTTGTCCGGAGCAAAACTTCTACATTCATAGGGGGATTTCAATATAACTTGGCACAAATGTTCACCATTGTGAGGCTGAGTGTTGCATGCAAAATTCAGATCCCTGTGACCAAAGTCAAGGTTACACATAGAGGTCAAAGTTCAGATAAAAATTTGAAGATGTGTATACGGACCATTTAGTCATCATTTATTGATGGATTGTAGCACAAATGGTAACTATCATGACTACAGGTGTGACACATTTAATTAAGGTTATTATTTGCAAGGTCAAGGTCACTGGAGATGATTAAATATCCAGATGTTGTCCGGATCATATTTTCTACATGCATGGAGGAATTTTAATGTTACTTTATAGAATTGTTCACCACCATGAAACGTAGTGCCCTGCACATGAACCAAGTCTCTAGGTCAAAGGTGAAGGTCACAGTTAGAGCTCATAGAAAAAAAGCTTGTCTGGAGCAAAACTTCTACATGCATAGAGGGATTTCAATATAATTTGGCACAAATGTTCATCATTGTGAGGCTGAGTGTCGTGCATAAAATTCAGGTCCCTGCGACCAAGGTCAAGGTCACACATCCTGTGCATATCTTGCCTACTGATTTGTTTTAAGGTTCATTTAACAACACAGTGCCAAGAATAAAAACTTGCTTGCTAGATAACACTTATCCATAATGCCCCCATCTCCATCTAAAGCTTTCGTAAACGGGCGTATTTTGTGACTATGGCACCCTTGTTTTACTTGAAAAATGTTATTTTTTACTGCAACTTTAGTTTTAAAGGTATCTACCTCATCATGGCCCTCTTGTTTGGTATATTATGATATACAAGCGTAACAAAAAGATTAAATCGGACTTTTTTGGTACAAATGTAGTTATAATGTAGTGGCGATCAGATATTAATCTGACCTGATGACCTATTTAACCCAAATATTCACAAATGATGTCATATTGACTTACTTCTGTAGTTTGTAATAGTAATCTACTTACTAAACTCCCTGTCTGTCTGCAATTAGTAGAGCTTTACAATCTAAGTAAAGTTCTGATCTTCTTTTTTCTTACATGTAGATCTGCATTAAGCCCTGTCTAAGTTAATTTCAATATCTTCAATCATTATAAATATTTGTCGTTGAAGAGCATTTTTACAGTTATAATCCTTGAACTGTGACTTGTGGTCATGCTGTGACATTAGCTGATTACATGTACTTAAATTGCATGAAAAACTTAAATTGATCAAAAGTTATTTTAATATTTTACCAATAACACTTTATGAGCATGAGCTAAAATACAGAAAAAAGATGTTCATATGTGCCCTCTGTTTTGGTACCTTATCTCCAGCTTTCTGCGAAGATAAAGTTTATTGATATAGTTTTTCTGTTTATATTGTAATTTTACTTGCATTGATTGACTTCAGTTACCTTATAGAATTTTGATTGGAAAATAAAATAACTTCATTAAAGATCCATGTAAAAATATGAGTTTGAAGTCTTAAAAAAATATCAGCACTCTTTTTAGATGGGCATAAACTTAGAGAAATCAAATTGTCCATCATGTCCATATATGGAATTCTTCAAAGTGATTTCCTGTAAAAAAAAATTTGTTAAGGACTTGTTTATCTGAAATTATAGAGAATCTCTCTCCAACTATTTTGAACTATATTTAGATATCTGTTTCTAAATAAAGGAATTGTTATTTTCTTATACGAACAAAATGCCAATCGGCTGTCAGTGTTGCTTGCAATGAGCTGAAAGTAATTTTTGCTTTGTTATTTTCTTCTAGGAGGGAATTGATTTTTTCTGCAACAATCTAGTAAAGAATCAGCCTGCTCTTGATTATCAGGAATTGGGTCTATTTTTAGACACTGTGGACTGGTTTAAAGGCAATAAATCAGATTTGAGGCTATATTTAGAAGTGGACTGGTTGCTTTGGAGATTATTTGGGAGATTGAAGACCAGTGTGAATGTGATGTTTTTGCGTCACAGTCTGAACAGCTCTGGACCCCCTTGATGGAACAGTGACAGATTTGAAAAATAGCCATCATGTCTTCAAACAATTACTGTAAGTATTATTTTAACGTTTCCACTGTGATAATTATAAAAATCTGTCATTTACAACCGATTGCATTGCATTGCAAAATTAATTGACATGCAAGCAAGCTTGTACATTTATAAATAGATAAAGCTCTAAGCCTTTCAGTTTAAGACTTGTAACCTTTATCAGTTTATGTTATCAGACCTGAAAATAGTAGGATCAGGAGTTTCAGTGATCTGGACATTTTGTTAGATGATACCAATTTATCAGCAGTGACTGCAGCCTGCAGGACACTACAAGTGGCCTTGTATAATAACATTACCATTGTAGTCACAAAAAGGTTGTTCTTTGGCCCGACACTGGCCTCACAGTAGGACGATCACAAATTATTGATATCATGCACCCATTGAATAATTGATTGACTGTGAACTTCATTCTTTGATGCAAATATTTCCTGATTTGTTTTGCTGAAATAAATATACACCCTCCCTTACCCTTTTACCTTAATTTGTCCATTAACAAGCACTATTGAAAAGCTACCTGATTAGAAAGGTAAGAAAAACCTTTAAAAATCAATTGGATATTACCCAAGAGTTGATGATTATTACCAGACTTGCTCTTTATCCTTTCTACAGAATAGATGTGAATTTAATCTTGTCAGATGCTGCCATGGTGAAGTTATACATAAATCTCTGGATTTTCACAGCATTGACAAATTATTAAACAAATAAGCAGCAATAAGTCAACATGATCACTAACTTTGTTATCCCTCATTTAATTAAGAATGGGTAATGTATTAAAAAAAAGAACTGCAGTTCCAACTGACCAGTCTTCACAGAATAGGTGATAGTGCTAGTCTATAGAAATAGAGTAAGAGTTCATTGATTCAAGTTGGTTTTATGAAAAAAGTTAATTGACTTTGTCCCTTATAATATTGTATAAGATTAAGTTAAACCAGTATTTTAAAGGTAAATTATCAAATAATCCCTTGAAATTAGATACTAAGAGTACAAACTGTCATTTAGATGATCTGATTTGTTTAAGATAATGCCCAAACTGAAACATTACCTAGAATTTTACCATGCATTTTTAAGCTCAAAATATTTGACTTTGTACTACTGATGTTAATTGAAAATTTCATAAAGAAATAACTTGAATTATGTTTATAGGGAAAAACTTTTTAAGCACAAGTTTTTCTGTATTTTAATAAAAATTAAAGAAATTTAGACAGAAATGAAGTTTTCTCATTAAAATTGATAGAGCCATAAATTTTTCTTCTCTTCCTTGATAAGGGATTTTAGTTTCATGTAAGTTTAAGTTTCGTGACTGTATGACATTAAATTGTATAAATGTCAAATGCTAGGAATATCTTTTAATTAGGTTTATACATCACTTTACAGCTGACCTTTAAATAACAGGCACCTGTTTTCAATTTTAAGATGCAGCATTAAATCTACATTGACATTTTGCCGGTATGAGGTTACTAGTAAATTCAAAAATAGAGAATTTTTTCCTCTACAGGTTTTAATAAATATAAATAAGTTGGAAGTAAACTCAGAGTAAGGTTAGGTCATGATATTTCTGCATATGGTATTTTTTTTTTAACATAGCTTTTAAGGCCAATAAGAAAAATAGTGGATTTATGTAATGACTGCTTCAAAATTGGAGCTATCAGTTTTGGGGGGTTGAGTTGTTGGTTGGTATCCTGCAGGAAGTGGGTGTTTTGCCATGGACTTGTATATGCATCTTTTTTACTTACCAATACACCATGACTTGTTGATTCATATCTGTGAGTATTATGTACATCAGGGAATTTGACTTTTTGTGAATTTATAGTCGTCAATGTCACAGTACAGTCACTGAGGCTAAAAATAAATTGTGTGCCTTTCTGCTGTCATCTAAAACAATTTTGGCACATCAATAAAATTCCACAAGATAAAGCCTTGGACATAAATGTACCAATTCATCTAGATAAGAGCTTAATTTTAGAGTATTACAAAATACCTTTTGACCCATCAAGGACCATACCCTTTACTCATTAATGACATTACCCTTGACCAATGAATGACCATGATCTTTGCCCATGAATGACCATACTCTTTACCCCTGAATGACCATACTCTTTACCTCTGAATGACCAAAGCCTTGACTCTTGAATGACAATAACTTTTACCCAAATGATAAACACCTGACCCTTGATTGACTTTACCCTTTACGCCTGAATGAGTATACCCTTAACCCCGTTTGTGCCTGAAATAATGTAGAGGGCCAGCTGAGTAAAGCTGAAAAGTCACTATATGACCTATACTGTGTTGATGCAATGTATTATAAACCCAACCAACCAAAAAAATATGTATTCATCCTTGATCCCTTTATGCCTGAATGATCATACCTTTGACCCCTGAATGAATTACCCTAGACCTTTGAATATCCATACCCTTGTAATTTATTAATTATTCAAACTAGGACACAACTAACAACTGGACCTTTAATAGAGTCATGGTTGCTGTCATGTGACAGCTCTTTAGGTACTGAAATATCTTACACTAACAATTTACATTTCCAGATTCAAAGTATGAGTTTTATATGGCAAATTATTGTGCCCCCACGTTAGTGGCGGGCATTTAGATTTACCCTTGTCCGTCCGTCCGTCCTTCCGTCCGTCCGTTCACTTTTGTGTCGCACGTAACTCAAAAAGTATTTGACCTAGAGTCATGAAACTTTACAGGAATGTTGATCAGCATGTGTAGTTGTGCACCTGGGTATTTTCGTCTGGATATTTTTAGTATTTTCAGAGTTATTGCCCTTGACTTAGTAAAATTTTGCAATTTTCAACTTGTGTCGCACGTAACTCAAAAAGTATTTGACCTAGAGTCATGAAACTTTACAGGAATGTTGATCAGCATGTGTAGTTGTGCACCTGGGTATTTTCGTCTTGATATTTTTAGTATTTTCAGAGTTATTGCCCATGACTTAGTAAAATTTTGCAATTTTCAACATGTGTCGCAGGTAACTCAAAAAGTATTTGACCTAGAGTCATGTAACTTTACAGGAATATTGATTAGCATGTGCAGTTATGCACCAGGTATTTTCGTCTGTATTTATTTAGTATTTTTAGAGTTATTGCCCTTCACTTAGAAAATTTTTGCAATTTTCAACTTGTGTCGCAAGTTTCTCAAAAAGGATTTGACATAGTCATTTAACCTTATAGGCAGGTTGCTCAGCATATTTTAGATTTGCACCTGGGGTTTTGCTTGTGGATTTATCCAGTATTTGTAGAGTAATTTCCCTTGACTTAGTAAAAAGATTGACAGAACAGTGGCGCGGTGGGGGCACCCGTGTCCTATGGACACATTTCTAGTTTTAGCTCAGAGAGGCTCTGTATGATGTTGGTTATGTAGTGGTGTAGATGGGGAATTGGAGTGATGAGACAGGTTTGATTTAAAACTTGACCTTGAATTGCAAAATGGAAAAAAAAACGATTTTGTGTTTTTTGTTTGTAGATGGCGTACCTAGAAAGCTGGACTATAAGGGCAGCGTGGATTCTGGCTTCCAAGAACCTATAGGTTAGTCATTTTTGTAGAATTGTAACAGGGTCTGTAACCCATGACAAATTTCATATATAGAATTATGCCCCTTTATTCTGTAAACATCTTGTTAGATACTTTAAACTCTTGTTCAGTAGATTGTAAAATATAGTAGCCACAAAAGGTGAACATTTGAAAATCTCTTGTCTATCCAGATGTTTGTCCAATGCCACAGTATTTATCAAGATTGCAACTATATCCAGCATTAAAAGATTTTTAATGTTTCCTAGAAAACGTTTTTCATGAAAACATGTAGACAATGTTTCACATGCACAACTCGTGCTCCTACCTTCAATGTCAGGTAACTAGAGCTTATAGATAATTAAATTCTTTTAATATGCACACATTCCTGTCCTCTAAGACATACATGTAGCAGAAAATTTAATAACTAGGCACAAATTAAAGCGCATGAAGATTATAGGTGTATTGTTTGCACTATTTATGTCTCTACAGTCATTATTTCCTAGAACAACTTTCACTTTACAGCTATGTATGGTATGTAAATAATCATCTTTTTGAATTATTTCTTTGTAACTGTACAAATCTCTAGAGAAAAACTGGATTTAAGATGGTATTTTAACAGCAATGACATCAAAGTGAAATGAGCCGCGTCACGTCAAAACCAACATAATGTGTTTGCGACCAGCATGGATCCAGACCAGCCTGCGCATCCGCGCAGTCGGATCAGGAAACATGCTGTTCGCTTACAAACCCTATAACAAGTAGAGAACAGCATGGTTCCTGATCAGACTGCGCGGATGTGCAGGCTGGTCTGGATCCATGCTGGTCGCAAACGCATTACGTTGGTTTTGTCGTGACGCGGCCCAAATGCTTCCTTCACAGAATTGTTCTAAGAAATGAATGATTACTGTTCTAGATTTCAGCCAAGCATAATGTTCATTAATTGATTATTGTGGGAGTACTAATTTATTTTCGTGTCATTGGTAATTCTAACTAATGACTTACTTTCTTGTAATTAGTAACAAGACCATTTGACATGGAACAGGGAACTACTTTAAAATTCCTAGTCTTTTCCCTATGGAGGTAAAGCATCAGAAACTTTATTTCTTTTCTTTTCGCTGGACTATTCAAGGAATAGTGAGGTTATCTTACTCACCTGACGTAAATATTGGTATGACATTAAAGTTTAATGTGCAATTTATTTTAACAACATCGTTATCTCATCATCCACCAGTGATTTTTTTCACTTCACTTTTTCAAGAGGCCTTAGCCACTTGATTTTAGGAAATATGATCGTAATAATTGCTAATTTGGGAAGTAAAAAAGCAGGTTTAAGTTGAGATTTTTGAGAAAACTGCATGATTTTAAAGAAAATTTCAATCGGGAAGAGGCCTGTAATCGGAGCCTGTTATCTAAGCACAAAAATCACTGTCCACTTAAGATGTAAGCTTGCGACATCACACACTTATTTGAGATTATAACAGGAGGTAACTGATTAAGGCCCATAACTTAGCATGGATTTTGAAAAATGGTATGACCCTTTCTCAACTTATAGAATTGCTGGTGGCAGCATCAGTCTTCAAAAGAACTGAAGTTTTCACTTGCATCTTCTTGTTTGTCTTTAGAATTGTGATTACAGGTCACTCCCCAAGGTCCATACCTCTGACATCACTATGACTGGATTATAGCCCTTTGTCAAATGTTTGGTTAAAGTTTTGAAGGCTGCTTAACAGTATTGATGGTATTCAGTTGAAACTAAATTCAAGTTTTTTGGAATTATAATTAGAGGTCACTGTCCAAGACACACATGTTTTCTTTTATTAGTTTTATGATTTGATGAATGCCTAGAACTCTTGTCATGTCATGTATGACTATGAAATAAATTATGTGCATTATTGGAATACAATCTTGTTTAACTACCAAACACTAGTAGTCCAGTGTGCTGTCTTACTATAATATCTCCGCAAGGTGAGTTGCACTTAGGCATATGAAATAAGTAATTTGAGCTCTTAGCCAAATATCTGTGTTCTGCAACTACTTTGAGTCTTAAGTCATAATAACATTTATATGTTAAGAAAAGGATTATTAACTTTTTTCATAGAAGAGAAACCAGTTCATTGTAAATATTGTAAAGATTAGAGAAAATTGCACTTCATAATTTTATTTTCTGAAGTTGTGTTCACAGTAATATGTGTGTTCAGCTATAACTTAGTACAAGTGTTAACTTGCTGACTTCAATTGAATATAATCATGCAACTAGTTCAGACCAGATCAGACCAGTTGTATGATCATGGTCTGCATTGTCAGTACATATTGAAATTTTGACAATTTTTATCCAGATTGAATGATGGACATTTAAATTCCTTAAAAGATATTAAGCATGTTAAGAATTAGCATGAACTCTTGAATTGCAAGATAAATGACTAGCCTTAATGAAAAAAATATTTAGTAATCTGAAAGTAATTGTTATACCTCAGCCTTTTAACTGATGTGATGTCTATATAGAAAATATGGTGTCTATTGTTTTACTCATGAGAAAAAGCAAGACCTTTATAAAGAGACTCAACCTGCACTTAAACCCTTAAGCTACTGATTTTCTATAAAGTCAATAGTAGATCAATTATGTTTTGGTGTTCTCAACCCTTAACTGCTGATTTTATGTGATTGTAAGTTTTCAGTTTAGAGCAGTACATGGGTTTTCAATTTCAAAATACAAAAATGAAGGTACCAACAGTATAGAGCCTGGTAGTGGTGGCAAAGGTTTGTCACTTTCAGTGGTCTGGCTGTATACTGGTGGCAAAGGTTTGTCACTTTCAGTGGTCTGGCTGTTTACTGGTGGCAAAGGTTTGTCACTTTCAGTGGTCTGGCTGTATACTGGTTGCAAAAAAAGTTTGTCACTTTCAGTTGTCTGGCTGTATACTGGTGGCAATGGTTTGTCACTTTCAGTGGTCTGGCTGTTTACTGGTGGCAAAGGTTTGTCACTTTCAGTGGTCTGGCTGTTTACTGGTGGCAAAGGTTTGTCACTTTCAGTGGTCTGGCTGTATACTGGTGGCAAAAGTTTGTCACTTTCAGTGGTCTGACTGTATACTGGTGGCAAAGGTTTGTCGCTTTCAGTGGTCTGGCTGTTTACTGGTGGCAAAGGTTTGTCACTTTCAGTGGTCTGGCTGTTTACTGGTGGCAAAGGTTTGTCACTTTCAGTGTTCTGACTGTATACTGGTGGCAATGGTTTGTCACTTTCAGTGGTCTGGCTGTTTACTGGTGGCAAAGGTTTGTCACTTTCAGTGGTCTGGCTGTTTACTGGTGGCAAAGGTTTGTCACTTTCAGTGGTCTGGCTGTATACTGGTTGCAAAAAAAGTTTGTCACTTTCAGTGGTCTGGCTGTTTACTGGTGGCAAAGGTTTGTCACTTTCAGTGGTCTGGCTGTATACTGGTGGCAAAGGTCTGTCAATTTCAGTGGTCTGGCTGTTTACTGGTGGCAAAGGTTTGTCACTTTCAGTGGTCTGGCTGTTTACTGGAGGCAAAGGTTTGTCACTTTCAGTGGTCTGGCTGTGTACTGGTGGCAAAGGTTTGTCACTTTCAGTGGTCTGGCTGTATACTGGTGGCAAAGGTTTGTCACTTTCAGTGGTCTGGCTGTATACTGGTGGCAAAGGTTTGTCACTTTCAGTGGTCTGGCTGTATACTGGTGGCAAAGGTATGTCACTTTCAGTGGTCTGGCTGTATACTGGTGGCAAAGGTTTGTCACTTTCAGTGGTCTGGCTCAAAGGTTTGTCACTTTCAGTGGTCTGGCTGTATACTGGTGGCAAAGGTTCGTCACTTTCAGTTGTCTGGCTGTATAGTGGTGGCAAAGGTTTGTCACTTTCAGTGGTCTGGCTGTATAATGGTGGCAAAGGTTTGTCACTTTCAGTGGTCTGGCTGTATACTGGTGGCAAAGGTATGTCACTTTCAGTGGTCTGGCTGTATACTGGTGGCAAAGGTTTGTCACTTTCAGTGGTCTGGCTCAAAGGTTTGTCACTTTCAGTGGTCTGGCTGTATACTGGTGGCAAAGGTTTGTCACTTTCAGTTGTCTGGCTGTATAGTGGTGGCAAAGGTTTGTCACTTTCAGTGGTCTGGCTGTATACTGGTGGCAAAGGTTTGTCACTTTCAGTGGTCTGGCTGTATACTGGTGGCAAACGTTGGTTACTTTCAGTTCGAGCAGGGTAGTTAATTATTATAATTGTGAAAAAGTACCCAAAATTGAAAGTGCTGTGGTTTTGCTTTCAAAAATATTGGCTGCTTGGTCACTGACCCTAAGTTACGGATTCTATATTGGTTATTACTTCCTTTATGTTTGGCCTGTTAGCATGTTTGGTCTATAAGTAAGCAGTGGTATATACAAATTTTTTGTTTTAGCACATTTGAACCAATAGTACTGCTTGAACTATTACTTGTAGTAAATACTTGTCAGATCTGTTCTATGCTCTAGATCTGTTATTGAAAAATAGATAGTAATTTCTATTCATGGATCAATGAACGGAACTGTTGTTCATGAACAGTTCACAAACCCTTTGTTTACAAACTGTGTTGATGAACAGCTCATAAACACTTTGATTTATAAACATTTTGGTTAATGATTTTGGTGAATTCATTAATGAACTTTAGATATTTCATAAACTAAATGAAAAGTCCATTAATTTTCTTCTAAAAGTCATCAGTTCATGAAAGAAATTTCAACACAGTAAGACACTTGTTTGTGAAAGTTATATTTAGGTTTCTAAGAGTCTTAATTATAATTTTTTTCTTTCATTAAAAATAGCTCAAGACATCTCAGGGATAGGGTATGATACAGTCAAAAATTATATAGAATCTGCAGGATTTAAATACAGAAAATATAAATAAATAAAAACTATGTCCATGCAATGGGAAAGTTAAAGATATTAATTATCTATATAAACAATTATTTAAGTGTGGAAACAGAACAGTTTGAGCTAGCCATTACAATATATTAAGAGATATTGATGTAACATTAAATGCGATAAATTATATTGTATTAATTTTAATGTGAAATGCCATAACATGTATAAAGTGTTAAGATTTAAAATAGGTTCACCCATTAGAACTCTAAACATTAAGTTTCATTTCTTAAAAATTTAATGCCAAATTTAATTGATGTTTTTTACAGGTGTTAAACTGTAATTTTTTCATCTCTTACTCATAACTAGATGGTAAAACCTTTTCTTCAAAATTTTTTAAATAAGATACTTATATATTTTTCATGTAAATATTTTAATCCTTTAGAAAGTTGATTGTTATAAAGGTAGGATAACTGCTGTAATTCAATGAACATGAAAAAAAAAAACCATGTAATATTATACTAGTAGGATGGCTAGGTTACCTATACAGACTCGGATTCAAATGTTATTTTAATCATTAGTATGAAAATCATGCTTAATTTGCGTAATAAATTTGCCTAGATCTGAATGTTGGAGAGGTCTTTTCAAAGTTAATGGGATACAAAAATTGAGCTTGAGTAAGAGAAGACGACACTGTCGTGCAGGCTAATTGTGGCAAAAGCTAATCACTAATACCAGAAGGTTAATTGTTTATTTAGTAAAAGAAAACCCAAAAAAATGCTATACTTTTTAGAGATAAAATTAGCAAATGTGATGTTATATATATTTAGTGTCCAGCTTTATTTGTCATCCAATGAAAACGCTGTATTTCTTAAAAATTATGTGTGTTAATTTTCATAGATGAAAAAAAATCGATACTATAGTGAAATCCGTTCATAGTCGCCTTCTATTTTTCATAGTGCTTCACAGTACTTACCGCGTAGTGACATAATCAAGGGCCAAATAAAGCTTGACACTAAATATGTTAGTGTTCATCCTTAGCTGTTCTACAAAAATTAGAAATATTCTCCTGTTGCTATCGCTCCTGTCGAAGTTTCTAATTTCTGTAGAACAGCACGAATGAACACTAACATATACATGAATGTTGACTTAACTAATGGCCACCTAGCTATATTGCCAGAATTGCATCGTCAGGGTGCAATTCAATCATTATTAGCGGCGTCCTTGGCCAAGTGGTTATGACCGTTGACATTAAACCACTTGCCTCTCACCACTGTGCACGAGCTGCGCAAGCATCTTTGGGATTCTTTCATGTGAAAAAGCTATCCAGCTAGTGTACAGAATGTTTGTGATTCTACTCAGCTACCAGTATAATAATCGGAAATCAGACCTCTTTCTAAAGCAACATATTAAAAGTAGAAACTCTTCTTAGATGGATAATCTGAAAGATGAAAAAGAGGGCACAGTTTGCGGTAGTTTATAATAAACCATATATTTTTCTGAATTATTTATTCATTTAATATATCTTTCCATGTGATTATGTTATTAATTTTATCAATTAAGTCATAGATCATGCACACCTCTTGCCCGTTGCTAAACACCAGAGGTCTTTAATAGGATTGCTATTTTTAGAAAGTTTCTTCCTGGGGAGCTCTGTAAGCTTGTAATAGGATTTGCTATATTTAGTAACACAATTCCTGGGAGGCTGTCATAGAGCTGTAGCAGAGATTATAAATAGTAACAGATTATTGACAATTTCTTGACAGATACTGCTGGCCCGTAATACAATAAATTCTACAGTGCGATGGCGAGCTATATTTAGAAGTGCTCAAGACTTTGTCGTATTGATTAGTACGCTTTTCCCCGATTGTATTGCTGGCAATCGGAATTTGTAAGAGTCTTTCGGTTGTTTAAAGTTAAATAACTTGTCAATTTTTTTTGTCATTATTAACTTTGTGAAACAACAACAACAACAAAAAAGGAATTGGATTTTCAAACACTGAATTCTAAGTCTTTGATGCATCGGCTAAAGAGATCTGTTAAAGATAGAAATACCTTTGCACAGTTTGAATATCTTGCAAATGATTTTGAGATTGTATCTTTTGGGTTACTTTTAAGGTTTTTGATTAGAACATGTTTATTATGTATGCAGTGAACAGGTGTTTTACAATATAGCTGAGAAAATACAAGGCTAGTGTTTTGATCAGGAGTGATGCATTATGCAGAGCAAGTAGAAAATGTTGGAATTTAATCAGTAAATAATTTTGGACTACTGTCAAAATGAAACGAGTGGCAGAAGGTAATATTCTATTGATGTTGTATTGTTTAACACTTCACTATTGTTACACAATGATATTTATTGGCGAAATTTTGTGGTAGCAATGTTTAGAATGGTATGGTTGTTTTTGCACCTGTTTGCAATAGTTAAAAGAGTTGTAGGCGGGAGAAAAAATCTCAGTTTGGAGAACTACCAAAAGATTGGTAACATAATTACTTGCTTGGATCATTGAATAATAGTTTTACTTCAAATTTACCTTTCCTTGACTTTAAAAGAATTTTTTTTATACAGTTTTGGTTATTTTATGTTTTTATCAGTGCACTAGAGTTGATGTTTATTTAGGTAAAATGTTTCACTTTGTATTTAATTATACTGGTTTATCATGCAGTATATTAAACTGCTGAATTTTTATGATTGATTTGCCTAAACAGTCCATACAAAATTAAAGAGATTTCAATATCAAAATCTTGTTGAGTAATGTTTTTGCTATTGTTATTCATATATTTAATGAATGAATGAATGAATGCATCAGTCAATCAATCAGTCAATCATTCAAACAAAAATTAGGTCACCAACATTATAGAGCATGTGGTCACGATGCACAGAAGCTGGTGGTGATATTAATTTTCACTCTGGATCACAGCAGTAAAGCCTCTTTGAATTTACCAGAGAACAGTTCAGCCAGGCACATATCGTTCCTAGGCAGGCTGTCATTAGCAGTTTACCTGTACTAGTTGCCTTCACATACGCAAGGAACTGATAACTTATTTGTACATGCCAGAGCAGAGGTACAGTATGAATGACCTTAAAAAGGATTTCATGATAAATCACCACAAAATAGACCTGCAGGTCTGGGAATCGTACCCCAAATGCCCGATTCACATTGCGCAGAAATGACGGCTGGCCAGTAGCTATCTAATGTTAACAGAGGCTCAGTCTCTTTTAACTCCAATAGGTTAAAGTTAATGTACAAAATGGCAGCTAAATGTAATCAACCTTTTAATGATTAATGTTCACTACATTTAGAAATATTATTTAAGGGTTTAATAATTTAGGTATGGTATAATCTTGTATTATACTTGGAAGTCAAAGACCGGGCCCGCAAAGCTTGCTTGCCCGGCTATAGACTACGCGTGAATATTTAAAAGAAAATCAAATAAAAAACAATTAAAAAATATATAGAATTCTATACCTATCAATGAAATTTTCAGTGTCAGTTCTAGTCGGGCGCCACCATTTACAATGTATGTCTCGATTTTCCATACTTAAAATGCTTAAGTCTCATCAGAAAGATTGTTGAGCCATTTTGTTTGGAGTATTTAACAAGATTACACTCAGTTGTAGAATGGTTGTACCTTTTCCAAATGGAAGAAATGTTGTATGCCAAAGCTCTGAGGTGACATACTTATCACTGACATTGGTCTCCAGCCCTCCAAACAACGATTGCTTGGGCATAACTTAGATAATCAAACTTGAATTATTGCATGACTGTTAGATCAATTGCATATTACATTATTTATATGGAACACTTTACATTTAACACTAGAAGGTGATCAGTTTCATTAGTTTACCTTTATCCTGCTAAATATCTAAAATTGACTTGTCAATCTTTCAATTTGGACATAACCAATTTATTGTGTTCATGCTTTATGGATATGCACTGACTGAATAGCAAACAGTGACGACCATGATTGGAAACCATGGATGTGCTTGCTGATTGTGGTCTCAAACTGGTTGTATAGGTGAAGCAGTTGCCACTAGTAGACTTAAAGAGAGTTGCTTCAAATCCATTTAGCTACATGACCATTACTGTACCCGTTCAGTTAATAAAATTTGTATAATGAAACAGCCCTGCATCTATTTTTGAATGGACTTAAACTCTTCCGTTATGATGTATCAAACGCTTAGAATTGAGTAGCAATTTGTTGATTTGACTTTGAAAAGTTTTAAATTGCTTTCTTATCTTCCAAAAAAAAAAAACTTAATTTCTTGAAAAAAATAATTAATTTTGCTATTTCATTTAAATACTGCAGAACATCGTTTTGTGGGTTTCAATAAAAAATTGTTGTTTGTTTCCTAACATGCACAAATCCTTTGTCTAGCCAGATCTTAAACTATCAGCAGCAGATATCTTCCGCTAATCAGTACATTAGCATTATATTGCCATATAGTCACCGTGAGGGGTACACTGGTTGCAATCAAGAAGCTTTTTTAAGTGACTTTGCTTGGATCTATTTCCTCCTAAAGAAATGTTTCTTTGAGAGAGCACTAAAAGGTATAAATCTTTCAAAATTCCATCAGCGCTTAAAGTCTTTGATTGATATAATTATCAGATGGTCAATTTTAAATTTTGATAATAATAACTAACACAGTTTTCACTCACTCAAGATATTTTTATATCCCGAAAGGGAGGCATATTATAGTAATCGCACTGACTGTCTGGCTGGTAATCTTGTCCGTGCTTCATTTTCAAAACCGTTGGGGAAATACAGTGAAATTTCACAGAATAGATCTGAGTGCCATCCTAAGTTGTGCATATTGCGGGCAGAGCTATAACTAGTAACAACTTGTTTTAGTAAAATTTCTTTAGACTATTTTCTCCAACGCTGCTTTTATGGAATAAATGAAATTTTAGGAATGATATTATCATAGGCGGTCTTGCGGGTATAACGGGTATTTTAGCATATATTGCAGATTTTTTGTCAAAGCATCTTTTCGGGGACATAAGGTTATTTTCAGTGACAGTTAATGATTAATTTTAGCATTGATATCATTAAGTTAACAATAGTCAATTACAATTTGTTCATTCATTTTTAGCTCGACTTTTTTTTTTTTTTTGAAAAAAAAAGTAGAGGTATTGTTATAGTCAGGTCGGCGTTGCCGTCTCCGTTGCCGTTGCCGTCCGAAAACTTGTACCTGGATCATAACTTTTTTATTTCTTGGTGTATTGTCTTCATACTTGGCCACAACAACCCTTGGGACAAGACCTTTCAGTAGACCACACTAACCTTGACCTTCATCCATAAATGACCTTGACCTTCAAGGTTAAAAGTCCAATTTTTGCTTGTTCATGCTGTTATTGGCTGTTACTTTGTTATTTTTGAATGGATTGTCTTCAAACTTGAACATAATAATCTTCAAGGATATCCCTTAAAAATAACCAGCCAGACCTTGACATTCACTCATTAATGACATTGCCTTTGAAGGTCAAATTATTGAAATTTTCATTGTTTTGGCAGTAACTGACTGTAACTTTGCTATTTTTGAAGGGATAAACTTCATATTATAACAGAACATTCTTAAGGACCAGACCTTGTTGTTTATCAAACCCAAATTTGCTTGGGCTCTTTAATGACCTTGACCTTGAAGGTTATATTACTGAATTTTCTCAGATTGTGCATTTATTGGTGTGTGTGTGTGTATGTATAGTAAATGTATTATATATATATATATATATATATATATAAATGTGTGTGTGTATATATATACATACATGCAGGTATATATATATATATATATATATATATATATATATATATGCATGTATATATATATATATATATCAAATATATATATATATATATCAAATATATATATATATATATATATACATATATATACATGTATATAATTGCATCATGTTTTTCTATTTTTAGAAATTGCGTCATTTTTTTTCTATTTTTAGAAATTGCATCATTTTTTTCTATTTTTAGAAATTGCGTCATTTTTTTCTATTTTTAGAAATTGCGTCATTTTTTTCTATTTTTAGAAATTTCGTCATTTTTTTCTATTTTTAGAAATTGCGTCATTTTTTCCCTATTTTTAGAAATTGCGTCATTGTTTCTATTTTTAGAAATTGCGTCATTTTTTTCTATTTTTAGAAATTGCGTCATTTTTTTCTATTTTTAGAAATTGCGTCATTTTTTTCTATTTTTAGAAATTGCGTCATTGTTGCTATTTTTAGAAATTGCGTACTGTTGCTATTTTTAGAAATATGCTTAATGTTTCTATTCATATATATACAAAATATATAAACAAAACTAATGTGACAAGACAGACCAACTAAATTTATAAAAAGGAAACATCAATATATGTTCAAACCTTTCTATGTTTGCGTTTAGAAAAAGTAAAAAGTCGAGCGTTGCCCCCGCCCAGCGGTGGCTCTTGTTGATATCACTGTTTATGGTTGATCTTTATTTGTTTATTCTATTTTTAAACTTTTTAAATTTTTTTTGGAATTCCACAAATTGTTTGGATAATCATTTAGAATTGAACATTTAGTTTCCAGTCCAATTTGATATAATTTTTCATCAATATCTTAGGTGACTAATTAGTATGTTATATTGTCATATATTTCTAGTTTAATATTTCTGCAAGACCACCCATTCTTCAACCTCCGTGGTATGCCACACTAGATGCTTTTGTTGTAGTTGATTAAATAAAGCAAGTCTGTACAAATTACTTTCTCTACCACCCAGAAAATACTGTGATTTTTACATATCAAAATTGTTTGATTAAATTTCATTAACAAGTCTTTGCATAGAAATGAAAAGCTGAACCGAGAAATATGGGTCATCTCTTGGACTGCCTTTTGTAGATATGTGAGAATTTGTGTCTAGTTTTAATAATATCCTAGCACCAACTTCACTGCTTTATTTTGTGTTTTAGCGCCAACTTGATTACTGATGTCAATTTTTTTAGCAACTTAACAAGTATCTGATGATATGTAGAGATTAGAGATAAAAAATTAAAGACTTACTTTATATTGTATCATTAAACTATTTGTCACTGAACAAGAAATAAGGTTGTTTGAAGAGTGTAAATATAAAGATAGTTATTAATATAGCATTATTTGTAATATTTAAGACACATTAAGGCAGGTTTTTAGACACAGTCTTGTGGTAAGTCATTTTTCTGCTTTTAAGCATTAATAATTTATTTGAATTTACATCAAAGGTTTAAATATCATATTCTTGGTTTCTATTTCAATTTGAAGAGTTAATTTTATTTTCATATTTTCTTGATAACAATTATTTAACAGAATACAAGGGAGGTAATGTTTTCATCAGTATCATGTGAATAATTCAGTAATTTCCCCTTGCACTTAAGTCGGACTGCCTTAAGTTAATATAAATACAAAGTTAATTCCTTTGCCAATTAAATGTAGCTTGCTATAGAAAGTTCATTAACTGCCTAAAAGGTACAAGATTTAATCAACTCAACAGTAAAATTTGAAATTATCTGTTCCAATTGGTTGGTTTTCAAATCTATTTAAAATCAGGGAGCCAATCAGCTTGCTAGAATTTTCAGTACAGTTTAGTTTATGAACTAAGAAGTTGTTTACTAAAGGTAATTAAGGTTTAGAAGTTTTAGGTACATTATATTTATACCAGACAGAATTACAGTGCAGACGATGTACAGATGGCACAGATATACTGGCTCAAATCTTGGTCTGCACTGGTTGAATGAGTAGATCAATTAAGCAGGCTAAATGAATAAGCTAAAATATTAAAATTGCCTTTGTTTAGAATGACTAAAGCTAAAAATTGTTAAAGTTACCTCTGTTAAGAATGACCATAATCATAAAGGGTTGTTGATGTCATGATCTTAATTAAACATGGTTTTAATTAAACAAGTGTATTAAATGGTAAATTGGCAATTTTACATTTGTACATAATGAAAACAATTGTGACTTAATGAAAAAAATCCTGCCCAGATTAAAGCAATTAATCAATATTTTGTTTTACTGTAAGCAAGTGAAAATGCAAGTTCTTGTTTTATTTAGAGTTAAATTGATAACATCATATTTACTATAACTTGATACCTTGCCAACATCTGAAGAATCAGGTATATTTCTCCAGGTCTGATTTATTAATGAGTTTTAGGGGAAGAACTAAAATAAAACAAGAAAAAAAAGAGAAGCACTGCTCATCAGTTATAATTCATTTCATTAACTTGGCAAAGCTTTAATGCATTTTAAATGAGATAAAAATGCTTAGAAAAACTTAACATGCTTAATTGTCAGTTTGGCAATTAAAGTTGTAATAAGAGTGGGTGGAGTAAAAAGTAGGATTTGTTTATTGATTGTAGTATTTTTTTTTCAATATCTTAAACTGAGGCTGTTTATCTTTGAATGTTTTCTTCTTGTGAAAATTTGTTAAACTGTTGGCTCCTATAATATGCTGCTTTTTCCGACCGCCTATAGTTTCCTTGATGCTGAATTTGTATTTTGTGATATGAAAAATTTGAAATTATAGCTATCTGTTTACCTGTTCCAGGAAATTGTCTTAATGGAAAATTTAGGGATAGGTGCTTGACAGTTTTCAGGATAGTTTACTTATAGAAAGTTCATGATCTGACTGAATGTTTAACTAACCTGAAATGTTAATCTTTAAGTTTAACTGTATATGTTCACTCCTAGCTGTTTGGAATCTTATTGCCAGCTAGGGACCTTGAAGTCATTAATTTCATTTTTGAGGAAGCTATCATGTTAGATTAGTAAAAAAATGATACCAGTTCTGCTTAATTCCTGAACGGAAGGTATGTAAATATGCTCAATTGCCTGTAGGGTCATTTGCTTTTTGCAAGTAGGTAGTTTTGATAAGTTGACTATAAAATGCTAAGACTTGTAATTATGCTCAGTTGCATATTGAAAATAGGAAATTCTTCCTATTTGTTTTTGTAAAGGTAGGTAATTTTGTTTAGTTTCCTTATTGAGTCTTCTCAGTTGCCTATGAAAGGCAGATATTTCTGCTCAGTTGCCTATGATAATGTAGGCTTAGCCATTTATATTTCCTATATCTCCATTATTTCCTATATCTAGTTGCCTGAGGAAAGTAGGCGTTTCTATCAAGAAGCCTTCTTTCAATAATAAAAAAATTAATATCTTAAATAACAAGGTTCACCTTGAGAATTTCCCCCTCCATTATATTGATAATCCAGTAAAAGTCACCAAGGAAAGTGGCCACATATGACCTTTAAGATACTTGATGACTTTAACCTCCAGATAAAACTAGTGTCTATTGAAGCATCAATGATACAGTATACCTACATTACACTGTGCAAGCATAAAATTCCATTAGAGAAGCAATTTATTTTTAATTGCATGAGTAATTATAAAATGTTCCACTGTTTCCTGTTTAAGAAATGAAATGCCCACCCCCTCACCCTCCTGCAGAGATTATAGATAAGTGGGATTTTGTTCAAAGGTCAAATGTTGGTATTGATACTTTTCTAATATTTGTTTAAATTGTTTGATTTATTAATAGAATATTGATATTAGTGTGTAGGTGAAAAACGTGTTTGTCTTGCATCATGAAATGAAATTGAAATACCCTAAAATTCCTATTAAACGCCCCAGGGGGCTAAATATTTTCCAAAAGGGGGGCTTTTATTAAAACACATTTTTTCCTAAATCCAAAAATCATTGTAAATACATTTAGTGTTAGCAAGTTTTGGTAATAGCATTAAAAATAAAAAAAAATATTGTTAAGGTTTTAAAGTGCATATGATACATTTTTGTGTTTATTTTAAAATAAAATGGATTCTGAATGATTTGAATAAAATTATGGATTTACTCATGAGTTCAGCACTGATGTTGATTTTTACCATAACAAAAAGCCTGAGGGGCCTTTATAAGGGGAGGGGCGTTTATTAGGAATTTTACGGTAAGTTGTGTTGCTGGCTTTAAGTTGTGTTGCTGGCTAAAGAAAGGGTTTTTTAGTAAATATACATATTAAATTAATATGAGTATTTTATATTGCTAGAGGAACTTGTGTAGAAAGCTCTAAAGAAAGTTTTTGTGTACAGTCTGGGCCTCCATCATTCTGAAAACTTCTTTGACATGTGTCTTAATTATAAAGCTTTGACAGCTTGGTTTTTAACATTTTATTAATAGTGAAGTTGTAAAATAATATCCCTTTGATTGCATTAATTGTTTTAAATGACAACTTTTTCGATAAATTAAGACAATTTGACTGCTTCTGCCTTAGTGAGTTTATAAACCTGAAGCCACAGCTCATTAACATTTGTGATAATTTTCTTCGATTTGTAAAAGACTGCTATTGACAACACTTGGTCAGACTTCCCAAAAGTTAAAAAAAAGTGTCAGACATTCGGTCCGACAAACCATGAAAATCTGTCAGACCAAAACGAAATTTGTCAGACCAAATAAAAATACATGTAATCAAAATCAAAGGAAATCTTGTGTTTGTATTTCTAAGACACATTCCGGTTTTAATTTTTTCTCGAAAAAATCAGCACAGTCCTTACAGCGCATTTTCATCTCCTCTCTGTAATACAGCAACGATTCACAGTCCTGCTTCCATTTTTCATTAAATTTTGTTTGAGGTCTATTCTTTTCATCCTTTTACTGCTGTTCTGGGTGCTCTTCTGACGTAGATTTTCATTTTATTCCCAGGTTTGGCATCTTTAGTGACGCCATTTTGTATACATGCTACTTGGATAAAAGCTGGACAGTCGGACTGATTCGGAATAAAAAATCGTCAAACCTAGTCAAAATTTATCGGACATGTCCGTCAGACCGAAGTATTTCGGGAAGTCTGCTTGGTATCTCAGTTTGTTTGTTGTTTTGTTTTTATCAGAAAAAAAATTGGGGAGGGTTTATTACAGAATATACTGTATGATGATTGTTCATGTAAGTCATTAAAATTGATGTAAAAATGTATTTGCTAGATATTAACACTACCTGCAGTAAGTGGTCAGTTATGAGGTTTATGTACAGGATGACAATGTATAGCTTAAACTATATATTATACAGATATTTTATTACTGACCCACTGACCTGCTGACCAAGACCTGCTGACCAAAATTTGTGTCGAGGTGGGCACGTCTTTTAAAGGCTTTAATGGCAATAATAACATATTTATATTGTTTTCATGATGAATTTGCAATTAACAATATGTTTTAAAAATGAATTCTGCATGATTTGTTAGGTGATGATGAAAATTTATAAAAAGATAAGAGCTTATGGAGAATTTCTCTATATTTTGATGTGTTTTTTAGCTCACCTAAGCAACATTGCTCAGGGTGAGCTTTTAGGATCAATGATTGTCCGTCGTCCGTTCACATTTAGTTGTTAACACTCTAGTGGTCACATTTTTGACTCAATTATCATCAAACTTGGTCAGGATGCTTGTCTAGGTAATTGCTCGGATGAGTTCGAAATCGCATGTGAAACTGAGGTCACCGGAGCTAAAAATAGAAAAATCTTGTTAACACTCTAGTTGCTACTGTTTTGATCCAAGTATCCTGGAAATTGGTCTGAAAGTTTGTTTTGATGATTTCTAGGTCAAGTTTGAATATGGGTCACCTGGGTAAAAAACTAGGTCACACTGCTCAAATATGGATAATCCTTGATAACACTGTAGTGGTCACATTTTTGACTCACCTGTCATGAAACTTGGTCAGAATGCTTGTCTAGGTAATTGTTCGGATGAGTTTGATGGGTGAGGGGAGCGATCTAGGGCCATCATGGCCCTCTTGTTTGTCATTTGTTGAAACTATTCTCGTTATAGAGCACTTGATAAAAATTGATATTTGTTACAATTGGTCAATCCTCATTTATCAACACAACCAGCCTTAAAAAAGCTCAGATGTTTTCTATGGTAACGCAGAATGGTGACTTTGAATCAAGATTTACTTACCAGTAGAAAAGAAAAGGAAAGCTAAAAAGGAGATACCTAAATAAATACTTCATATTTTAATCTGAAACTGGGCACTTATGTTCAGACATGTTTTCAAGGCATTTCAATATCAACATATTACAATTGAGCCACCAACAGTGTATTGTCTGGCTTTTATCTTTTGGTAAAAGACCTGCCATAAAACCTGCAATACTAGCTGTCTCTGAAAGTGAAAAAGAATGGCAGATTTGTGTAGGTGTTTTGAAACTCTCTCTTTTTAATGTAATTATAAAATAATGAAAAAGATTCTTCAGCGTAATTTTTTCTTCTTCTTCAAAGTTTTCAATTCTTCACCAGAATTGTTGTTTATAATTGCATCTCTCTTTGCAGGGAGTATAATTTGGTTACTATAGAATGGTTTTTAATTACTTCATCTGCAGAACAGTGTTATTGTCTATAATGAAATTTCTGCGAGCCCAGTCTGACTACAGCCATAATCTCTTCTCTCTCTCTCTTCCTGCTCCTAATACACTCAATACATTGTTTATGTTGCACAAGTTTTTTGCCCTATCCGAGATACAGTACCTGTTTATATTACGTCTATTCTATTTGTCTATTTCGTCTATATACTCTGTATATATCTGACTACTGGTGCTTCTTGAGGTGAACGTAGAAACTAGGTCAGCTTGTTTCAACATCATTATAATTCTTCTGTTTTTCAAGGGATGTTTTGTATATATGCCGAAATTTGGGGGGAAAAAACATAGATATTTCTTTTTTTATATCTTGATATTTTCGCTCTCTCTGTTTCGTGCCTAGTTTGTTCTTTGTGTTTTTTTTTCCTATTGATATTGGAAATGAAAATGATTATTAGAAGCCAATATACACAGAGAGATTATAATTATTCAAATATTGAAATCATGGAGGATTTTTCGTGTTGTTTTATCAATGAGGAGGAGTCAATTCAGTTAAAGTCTGTTTTAATTCTTGTGGATTGGCGTGTGGTGAAATGAAGCTATTCAGTGAAATATTGATTGAGGTGGTGTTACATTTTTACAATAATGTGGGCAATGTTATGATTTTGTAAGATTGCTTATGAATTAAGTTGTATTTTTAATTGAATAAAAAAAACAACATGAATTAAATCTGCATTTGAATAATAGACACAAAGATGTAATGTTATCTGTGGTGTAATTTTAGAAACTACAAGTGGATGTTATCAAGTTTCAAGATACTGAATAAAATTTTCAAAAGTTAGGCGATTATTTAGTATTCAGTGGCAAAACAACAACAACAATAACAACAAAACAAACTTTGAAATATAGAATTATTAAAATGGATTAACAATTAGGGTTAAGTTAATTTTCTGCTGCGTCACTGTTGTGTAATGAGTCTTTTCTCATGGGGTTTGTATATTTTTAAAAAAAAAATTATTTTTGCCTTAATAAATGTATAATAAGCAGTTTATATAAACAATGATGGGTGCTGCTTTCGTGGCCGAGTCATTAAGGTCACTGACTTCTAATCACTTGTCCCTTATCTTGATTCAAATCCCTTCAGGGACTTGATGGAGGCTATATTTTTGTTTTACTCCATTGCCATCTTGTGCCTGTAGCATGGAATTAAGACCCTGCTGCTTGAGCCCTAAAGTAGTCAAAATATAATGAAGTGCCAAAGCTAAGATTCTGAGATATTTTAGTTCTGGTCAGAATTCTTGCTTTGTACGTGCCAGACACAAATAGCACTGTAGTATTATTTACTAGAGTCCGTAGTATATGTAACGATCATAGCCACTATGATAATGCTTACAGCTTTTTGATAATGGTATTGTATATAAACATACAGAGTTATAAGAATTCAGCAGGAGAGGATAAATTATAGTATAATGAATACCATTAGTTACTCCCCCCCATAATCTACAGGATGTTAACCATGTGTAAATATGAAAATCACTATTGTGACTTAATGAATGGTGAATTATTGAGACATAAAAAGTGTAATTTTTACCACTTTTGATATTAGAGGCTTGAAAGTTGTTTACTATTTTGACTGGAAGTTGAAAAGAAAAACAATAAGTTGATCTCCTGCAGTAGTATTCTGATAAAAAGAAAAGTTTTCTCATTTTTTTTAAGAAAAAAAAATCTTTCAAATATGAAGATGACGTCAATAAGGATTAAGGAATTTTTTTTTTTTGAAAATACATAGACTGGTTTAGCAGATTTTAAATTACTATTTACTTGAATACAAATTTTAAAGAATAAAGATAAGAAATATTCTGAGTGAGTCTCAATATTATTTGCTAACATTTTGCATTAAAATAAATGGGGAAAAAACCTAGGTAAGAAAATCTTATAATTCATTCCAAATTAAAAAAAATATTACACATGTTTTAACTTTCAAGAATAAACTGTATAATTTTATTTACTTACATGAATTTATTGTTAAGTTTTTTGCAATCCAAGAGCTTATTTTATTTCTTCTATTTTTTGTCAGATCAAAAACCAGAAAGTCAAGACAATAAAAATGCAGCAATTTATTAATAGATACGTTATTAATCGAGATTGGAATGAGTTTAGGTAAATATAGGTAGTAGTCCTGTAGGTTAATTCAGAAGTATTAAGAGGTCAAACATTCGTAAACAGATTTTACAGTGATATTGAACTGTTAAACGAGGTCATGCTCTCGCAATGTTTGTATACTTCTTATTTCTATTTTTGGCATGAAATTCGTAAGTGCATGAATATTTATAGACAACTTATGAATAGCCGTTGAGAAATTGCCAATTTATTTGTCATGTATTACATTAGCTAAAACTTTTTGTTTTGAATCGGATAACCTTATTTATTATTCTCTTTATTTATCGACTAGTGGGGGATGATCTAAAGGTAGCTGAGTTTCTCAATTTGAATGTTAATTAAATATTATGAATAAACTATTAACAGAATTTTGTAGCATTAATACGAAATATTTTTAGGCAAATAAAATGGGTGACGATTACTATTCAATTCTGACTTTATAGTGTTGACAAATGCGTATTGATGAGGAGGCACTCTTGTGTTTAAGTATAAACATTCGAGTTGTTTTTATTTCGGAGGGGAACTCATTTGCATTCTCAAGTGGTTTTCCTAAAATAACTTTATTCAAGCAGAAAACTGTATGGTGAAATACTGATAGATATCAATGGGTCGCTATGAACTTAAAATAGATCATTTTATAACTTCAGTAAGTGGCAAATAAGAGAATAAAAACACTGCTTCCTTTCAGACAAAGAAATGATATTAATATATTGTGTGTTTGTAATTTTATACGGATATTTGTTTTCTCATACAGAAGAAGGAATTTATTCAAATCATAGGTAAATGTCATATATATTTTCCCTACTTTTGAAAGCAGCACTTTGTCTGTATATATGCTCTTAACAATTGGTATGAAAGTTTGAAAAGTGCTCTCGATGAAAAAATAGTTGAGTGTACAAATGATGCGATTTAAGCTAACTAAAATTTTTAAAGCAGAAGCTTCCTTTTCACAGGTATTACTGGGTGCATATGATGTTTAAATATGTCAAAATATGCAAATTTATCATTAACTGATATAGAGATAAAGCTTAACAGTCTGCAGAATGTCTGAAATACTGTCCAGCTTTCTTATTATGGAAAGTCCATTATGAATTTTGGGAATTTCTGTATTAAAATACAAAAAAATTAGTTATCTGCAACAGACTGCATGGACGACCTTGCTTTAAAGGCTTAAATCACTCAGTTATTTTGGGTAAATACTTTTACACTTTGCATGATATTCAAATATTTGTCTCTTATTTCTGATCATTCTTTGAGAGTTTGCTTTATCGTTTTGAAGTGTGCGTGCAGCTTTGAAAAGCATTCTGTAATAATGTTTTTGATTTGAATGATCATGCATTTGAAATACAATTATAAAAGTAAAAAGATTTAGACAAATTGTCTATTTAAGGAGAAAACTTGCTAATGATTTGTCAGACTGTGTCAACACCTTTACTGTTCACTTACTGAATGCTGACCTACATTTTAAATGGCTTCCTCCTGTATTATGATTATTATACCCCCACAAATGAAGTTTAGGGGGTTATATAGGAGTCAATTTGTTGGTTGGTTGGTTCACATCATGGTTTCCAGACAATAACTGTTATGAGGTATTGTAATCAAACTTGGTATATTGCAACCTTATGTGGAAACTCTGGTTTGTATTGCTTTTGGACCTCCCAGGGGTCAAGGCCACTGTATCTAAAAATAGAAAAATGGTTTCTGGACTATAACTAGAGTTAGGAATGAGATATTGTAATCAAACTTGGTGTATTGCAAGCTTATATGAAGACCCTGGTTGGTATTGCATTTGAACCCCCTGAGGTCAAGGTCACCATTACTAAAAAATAGGGATGGCAACGAATACAAAAATCAATACTCGAGTACTCGGTCATTTTTCCGATCGAGTACTCGGTTACTCGGATGATTTCCAATGATCTCATAATATCAACACCGTCCGCATGCTACTTTCGTTTTCTATTTAAATTAATAGAATTCGTAACTATAAATAGGACTGCACGGGAGACAAATTAAACTAACATCATATTTTACAACGTTTTTAATGAATTGCAATAGCATCTTGAAATAATATCCAGACTGATCGGCGGCAACAAAGTTTAAAAATGTGTCTAAATACAAGTTATCCTTATTGGCCTTTTGTTATTTTCAAAATAGTTACTTCCCGCTACAAAAACTGTTACTGAATATCATAAGAGCTGGATGACATAAGCGACCAAAACAGGTGCGCCACCCTGTCAACTGTGATCGCCTATCATTTTCGCACCTCTGCAAGGATGTTTTGATTACATTTAACAGGTATTTAATGAAGATACATGCATATCTCCGAATTTCTGAACTAATTGGACACACCAATTTTTCTTAATGGTAAAAATATAAATTATATATTTTTTTCGAGTAATCGAATATCAGTTTTGTTAACCGATATTCGGACGTTCGATCGAGTACTCGGTTAACCGGTTACTCGTTGCCATCCCTACTAAAAAACGGAAAATGGTTTCCAGACAATAACTAGAGTTAGGAATGGGATATTGCAATCAAACTGGGTGTATAGCAAATTTATATGAAGACCCCAGATGGTGTAAAAATGCATTTGGACCCCCTTGGGTCAAGGTCACTGTTACTTAAAATAGAAAAATGGTTTCTGGACAATAATTAGAGTTAGCAATAAGATATGATAATCAAACTTGGCGTTATAGCAAGTTTATAAATTATGAAGATTCTGGTAAGGATTGCAATTTATTAAAATAATTCTTTACTACATTAATTATAGGTTGAGTCAGACTACGTATTTTTCAAAAAGTCAAAGTAAAGCTGGCAGGGGTATTAATCACTTTAGTGATACTATGATAGCTCTAGTTTTATAAAGATCTGGCCAATTTGCAGATTTAACTGTGCAGTGACTCTGACACAGTGTGACTTAGCCATGTGTGATGATTGTTCAATTTTATTTTTATTATTAAATATTTTGAAATCCCTCTGTCAAATAATGTACAGTTCAGAATTTATCACTTGCTGTACACTATACTTGTGAAGGGAATCTTTCATGAAAGGAAGCTATTAAAGTAGCATACACCAGGTCATGTTTTTCAGGTGCCTGTTTGTGTCTCAAATCATGCTCACTGGGGCACCCAAGGTCTTCCTGACCACTAGTTAAGCTGGAAAAGTAGCTGTATGACTATTCCAGTGTCAGTCAGAGGAAAAATGAAAAAAATTAATTTTTGAGTTTTGAATTTTTCAGCAGAACATTTCCATTACTATGCAATTGTGTAGGTGTAAGTTTAAGGTTAAATTCTGTATATAGTAAATGATAAGGGGCTGCAATCTGGCTGTAGGGTGAATCTTGTTTTTATCAGTTCCAAAGATAAGAATACTGAGATTTCAACATGACCTTGTAGAATTAAATAACTTCATTACCTTATTCTGAAACTGCTTTAACTTGATGTGATTGAGGGGTTTATCATCCTGGAATATAAATGATTACTTCAGGAACTCCCTTATTTAGCCATTGTTTACACTCACTGACAAGTCACATGGTGTAAAACCAGGTCAGATTACACATATATTTATATGACTGTATTGTTTGTAACCAAATTAATAATATTTGTAATTATTGACATCCTTTTAAATATTCAGGTGTATTTGTAACAGCTGGAATATAGAGTGATTAAATTTAATTCAAACTCCACGCTCCAGTAACGTCATACTTTGTTACGTTATGGTCATGCTTTGTTACGTTATCACTGCCATCATTACAATCTTTATAACTCATTTGTTGATAGATATATCATGAGACCAAAACAAGCAGCCAAAAAAGATGTTGGTTATTTGTATTAAACATTTATTTTTATGGGTTTTTGTTGTTGTTTTTTTTTACCTTTTTATCTCACCCAGGCATAACATACTCAAGGTGAGCTATTGTGATTACCTTGCGTGTGGCGTCTGTCCTCTGTTGTTAACATTTTACTTCAGCAACATCTCCATCTAAACCACATGGCAGATTTTTAAGTGAGTACTGATCCTTGGAATGTCCTCTATAAAAATACTTGAAATGTCCCAGTCTGATGAATGAACAAGATGGCCACCAGAGCTAAATATAGAAACACCTTTAAATGACATCTCCTTCACAACCACTTGGTAGATTTTAATGACTTTTTTGTGGATAAATTGTTTTATTATATACTTATAAATGAAATATTGAGAAATATTGATGAAATAAAATGCGTATTTTCATTTTCCGTATTTTCACTGTAAAAATTTATTTTTCACTGCAGTGAAACATATTTTCCGTATTTTCACTGGTGTCTTGCCGGACTACTTTCTTTTAAATTCTACCACAGTACACAAAATTTAAGGGAAAGTTTTTCAAATTTTATCGCAAAAAAAAAAGAGAAAAATGTTCATAAATAAACAGAAAATTCAAGTTTTTTCTATAAATACATGATTTAATTTTCATCTTGTGGCATGAAAATTACCATATTTCACTCGTGGCTACCGCCACCTCATGAAATATTTATTTTCATACCACTCGATGAAAATTATATCATGTATTCCTATAGAAAAAACTTGAATATCCTCTATTTATGAGTATATATTTGTAATTTGAAAGGTCAATCTAAACTCTGCACAACAATATAAAAAAAAATAAAATCAATTGATGGATGAAAACAATATTTATTTTCTTGGTTAACTTTGTTTTCGTATTTTGTCTGTAATCCTGCATGAAGACATCGGAATGTTGGCGATGTATCATAACAGTTTTATATCAAAACAGGTGCCGCTGGTAATTTTTAGTAACAAGTTTTGCTAAAAAATACGATATTTTCCCAGATTGTAAGACACTTGTTTACAGACCTTTAGTTGTTGGCCCACCCAGGCTGTAAGATTAGAAAATGTATTGTCAAGATTGACCCTTATTTAAACCCCTTGCATCAAGTAATAATTAATAAACTAATGCAAAAAATCAGCATTTTATTTCCTATTCACAATGTAAGAATTTGGCAATTTCTATAAGATATTCACATTTAAATAAAGTAACCAGAAAAGCCAATGTACCAGTATTTCGTGACAAGATTTTGATATATTGAACATTGTTTAACCCCTTTCCACTGCCATATGGGGATGGTTAGTTGCCTTCCCTGTTATTTTCGGCATATTTGCCCATATGGACGCTTTTGCCGTTTTTTTATAATTATAATAATAAATTAATAATTATGATAATAATAAAAATAATAATATATAAAGAAAATTATACCATCGACAATAATTATTATTATACTAGCAGATTTGGAAAACATATATAAGTATTATAATACTAATAACAAATAATAATAATTATATTAATTTTAATAATATAGTAATTTCTTAGAAAAACCTCTGGCAAATAGGTGATCAATAAAAACAATAACCCTCTGGCAGCGAAAGGGTTAATAAATCAGATTTGGGGAAGGAACTAATGGCAAGCTGAAATAAAGTTTGAAAATTTCCTTCTATAATATTTAAAGAAGTGTTTAGGGAATATTTTATTGAAGTCTTATTTTTTACCTAAAACTTTGCCATGTTTATTTTAATTGACTATAACCAAATTTAAAGTTAAATATACATGTATATTTATAACTAAAAATATATCTCTTTTAAATAATTTGCACTATTGGCCTTCTTGCAAGAAATATTTCTATTTGCTGGTGGGGGAGGGAAAGTCA